>NW_006775616.1:2339421-2366498 GCF_000442215.2 Lipotes vexillifer | reverse complement strand
TCCTGCTGCTCCTTTCACTTAAATATCCCATCACCACCTTCTCCACTGATCTCCTCTAAGAATCAGATAATGCAGGATGGTTGGTTCATTCATTTCGTACAAAAATCCTAAGTATCTACGGTATTCTAGGCAGAGTACCAGGAGTGGGGGCACTCGTGTGCTCAAACACACATGGCATCTTTGCTCATGGTCATTTCAGCCTGTTATGGGAAATAAACATTAATAAAATAATCATACCCATAAACACAAAATTTATAACTGTAAAGAGAAGGAAGGAAGGAAGGAGAGAGGAAAGGATGGAAAGAAGGAAGAAAGGAGAAAGAAAGAAATCCATACTCCCAACTCCTAACTCCCTTCCAGGCTTTTTCTCTGCATGTATATCAAAATATGAATATGTATATGCATGTTGAGACTATACAATGATATTTTATATACTGTTAAAAAATAAAATTTATACCTGTAAAAGATGAAAAGTCTCTTTCCTTTAAACCACTGTAGAAATTTTTTCCCTTTCAAAATGACACCTGTATGGTGTTAGGTAGTGTTCTAATTTCATTCTTGTACATGTAGCTGTCCAGTTTTCCCAGCACCACTTATTGAAGAGGCTGTCTTTTCTCCATTGTATATTCTTGCCTCCTTTGTCAAACATAAGGTGACCATAGGTGCGTGGGTTTATCTCTGGGCTTTCTGTCCTGTTCCTATTGATCTATATTTCTGTTTTTGTGCCAGTATCATACTGTCTTGATTATTGTAGCTTTGTACTATAGTCTGGAGACAGGGAGCCTGATTCCTCCAGCTCCATTTTTCTTTCTCAAGATGGCTTTGGCTATTCAGGGTCTTTTGTGTCTCCATACAAATTGTAATATTTTTTGTTCTAGATCTTTGAAAAATGCCATTGGTAATTTGATAGGGATTGCACTGAAGCTATAGATTGCTTTGGGTAGTATAGTCATTTTCACAATGTGGATTCTTCCAATCCAAGAAGCTATAGATTGCTTTGGGTAGTATAGTCATTTTCACAATGTGGATTCTTCCAATCCAAGAACATGGTACATCTCTCCATCTATTTGTGTTGTCTTTGATTCTTTCATCAGTGTCTTATAGTTTTCTGCATACAGGTCTTTTGCCTCCTTAGGTAGGCTTATTCCTAGGTATTTTATTCTTTATGTTGCAATGGTAAATAGGAGTGTTTCCTTAATTTCTCTTTCTGATTTTTCTTTGTTAGTGTATAGGGATGCAAGAGATTTCTGTGTGTAAACTCAAAATGGATTAAAGACCTAAATGTAAGGCCAGACACTATAAAACTCTCAGAAGAAAACATAGGCAGAACACTCTTTGACATAAACCACAACAAGATCTTTTTTGACCCACCTCCGAGAGTAATGAAAATAAAAACAAAAATAAATAAATGGGACCTAATTAAACGTAAAAGCTTTTGCACAGCAAAGGAAACCATAAACAAGACGAAAAGACAACCCTCAGAATGGGAGGAAACATTTGCAAATGAAGCAACTGACAAAGGATTAATTTCCAAAATATACATGCAGCTCAATATCAAAAAAACAAAAAACCCAACCAAAAAATGGGTGGAAGACCTAAATAGACATTTCTACAAAAAAGACATATAGATGGCCAACAAACACATGAAAAGATGCTCAACATAACTAATCATTAGAGAAATGCAAATCAAAACCACAATGAGGTATCACCTCACACTGGTCAGAATGATCATCATCAAAAAATCTGCAAACAATAAATGCTGGAGAGGGGGTGAAGAAAAAGGAATCCTCTTGCACTGTTGGTGGGAATGTAAATTGATACAGCCACTATGGAGAACAGTATGTAGGTTCCTTAAAAAACTAAAAATAGAACTACCATATGACCCAGCAATACCACTACGGGGCATATACCCTGAGAAAACCATAATTCAAAAAGAGTTATGTACCCCAATGTTCACTGCAGCACTATTTACAACAGCCAGGACATGGAAGCGACCTAAATGTTCATTGACAGATGAGTGGATAAAGAAAATGTGGCACATACGTACAATGGAATATTACTCAGCCATAAAGAGAAACAAAATTGAGTCATTTGTAGTGATGTGGATGAACCTAGAGTCTGTCATACAGAGTGAAGTCAAAAAGAGAAAAACAAATATCATATATTAGTGCATATATATGGAATCTAGAAAAATGATACTGATGAACCTATTTGTAGGGCAGGAAAAGAGATGCAGACGTAGAGAATGAACTTGTGGACACAGTGGGGGAAGGGGAGGGTGGGACGATTTGAGAGAGTAGCACTGACATATATACACTACCATGTGTAAAATAGATAGCTAGTAGGAAACTGCTGTATAGCACAGAGCTCAGTGCTCTGTGACGACCTAGAGGGGTGGGATGGGGAGGGTGGAAGGGAGGCTCATGAGGGAGGGGATACAGGTACACATATAGCTGATTCACTCTACTGTACAGCAGAAACTAACACAACCTTGTAAAGCAAATATACTCCAATGAAAAAAAATGACAACTGTAGAACCCTGTTTTAAATTATGTTCATAATCTCAAATGTGTCTTATACGGAGGAAGGGTGTGACAGATGTCTACTGAATTGAATATATCAGGGATGTGATGTGGGAAGTTTGATCTCGTGGAAGATTTGAGTGAGGGCTGGTTTCAAATAAACCAGTTAAGAGGTTAGTTAAACAGCTGCAAAGTCTGTACAAGAGATAATAAGGTCAGAAACTAGGACAGGGGCAGAGGACTGACTGACAGAGAAACAATGAACATGGGAGACAGCTAGAAGGATTTTACCAGGTGTTGCCTTTAGATTGGGGAACTTTTTGAAAATACTTCCACATAAAAATTCAGTTCTCTTGCCAGCATATCCTGAGGCATAACCAATACTGTGAGCATATGAACAGAACAGGTGGCAGGTAGTCCCTGCCTGAATTTGGATATCACTTTAAATCCTGGCCATAAAACAACATGACATAACTATACTGAGGTAGGAAAGGCTGGTGGCTGAGGGTTAAATTCATGGAGTCTCCACAGGACAGGGTCTGTGTACCATTACAGATATTTAAAAACAAATGTCTCTAAACTCTTCTGCAACTGCTCTTCAGGGGAACTCAAAGCCATAACTATTTTATGCATGGCTCTAGGAGAGACAGGCGGAAGGAACGGGGGAAAGTTCCAGGTCTGAACTGGAGAGCAGGATAAGCTCTGCCTATTTCCATGACTACACATGTAAAATTTAAATGATATAGCACTGCCAATAAGCAGGGCAACAGATTCTACCTAGAGCAATGATGCTCAAGTTGCTTTGATGCTGTTTTGCCTCCAAGACAGGATTTCCATTATTACGGAGATGAAGTGCCTCTAATTATTGCAATAACATAATTGTTCCCCAGGGCAGAATTCCTAATAACAGAGCTGTATGCCTCTGCAGCCCCTCTAAGAGATATCCTGAGGGCAGGTTTCTCATTAAGAGCACATATATAGACACGCTGCCTCCAGAAGGGAAACAGAACGCCTGAAGCAATAAACTTTCCTTTCCACGCAAGGATTGCATCAGCCTTCTGGGCAAATACCTGCCATCACATTTGCTCTGCCTCCCAGACTGCCAGTGTCTTCAGACCAGAGTTTCATACCTTATAGACAACATGGAGTTTTGCTGCCCTGTGCTGGGATTTTCCTCCACGTTTTACATGCATTTCAACTCTTCCAAAGGCCTTTGGGAAGAGAGGCAAATTAGAGCCATGATCTAATTTCACCTTGGATGAAGACTTCAAAGTCTCTAGACAAGACACATGCATTTTATTCCTATTTGGGTTGAACAGTCTCATAGGATGTTAGACTTGCTCTGATTATACCATGGGGGTCAGGCAAACATAAACATATATTTCAGTCTGGGAAGGAATGCCTAAGAATATGGATAATTATACCATTTTATTGTCTTCAGAATGTGTCCACTGCGGCCTCAGTGTGCTCGCCCAAGGTGATGTTAAGGTTCCTAGGTCCAGCATTCATCTTTGAGCCATTATTTTGTCGGACCGCTTGGAAGCACCAAGCGCTTGCTCCTTCTTGAAACTTTCTGCTCCCTTGGTTTCTGTTTACTATGCTCTCCTGGTTGTTCCCCCATGTCTCTGAATTCCCACTTCAGTCCTCCCAGTGGGCTCTGCTTCCATCCATTCTTTGCATGTGGCCATTCCTCAAGGTTCCTTCCTTTGATTCACAGGTGTTCTCATTCTACAAAACTCTCTCTGGATTCACTTCTCCACTCCATGGCTTATTATCTACTGGTGACATCTAGGTCTCTGTCTTTACTCTCCTGAACTCAGACCCATAGTTCCTGTTAGACTTTCATTCACTGAAAACTTACTCTATACCAGGCATTGTCCTAGATGCTAGTGTTACAGAATTGGACAAAACACAAAGGGCTCCATGTAACCATGATGGTCCTTCAAAGTAGAAGAGAGAGGCAGAAGAGGAGGTTGAAGTGCTGTGTTGTGAGAACTCAGCTGGACTGCACTTGACTTTGTTAGCTCTACACCATGCGCCAAGGAATGCAGGTGACCTCTAGAAAGCCAGACACCTAGTCTCCCCTAGAACCTCCGGGAGGAACACGTGACTTTAGCTCAAGATGAACCATTTCAGACTTATGACCTCCAGGGCTGTATGATGTTAAATTTGTATTGTTTATGCCACACACACACACACACACACACACACACACACACACACACGTCTCTGTTTTCATGGAATTTACATTATGATTAAATGGAGGGTGGAGAAAACAGATAATAAAACAAAAAAGCAAATATGCAGCATGTTATATGGTGATAAGAACTATGGAAAATATAAAGCATGGAAAGAGGATGGGGGCGGTGTTTACAATTTGAAATAGGTTAGTTGGGAAAAGCGTACACAACCCACTGAACCAACTTTAGCCACTGGGGATAGACACCAAAAACAACGGGAACTATGAACCTGTGGCCTGCAAAAAGGAGACACCAAACACAGTAAGATAAGCAAAATGAGAAGACAGAAAAACACACCGCAGATGAAGGAGTAAGATAAAAACCCACCAGACCTAACAAATGAAGAGGAAATAGGCAGTCTACCTGAAAAAGAATTCAGAATAATGATAGTAAAGATGATCCAAAATCTTGGAAATACAATGCAGAAAATATAAGAAATGTTTAACAAGGACCTGGAAGAACTAAAGATGAAACAAGCAATGATGAACAACACGATAAATGAAATTAAAAATACTCTAGATGGGATCAACAGCAGAATATCTTGGAAATAGAATAGACAAAAATGCAAGGAACAATCTTGGAAATAGAATGGACAAAATGCAAGAAGCAGTTAACAAGGACCTAGAAGAAATAAAGATGAAACAGACAATGATGAACAACACAATAAATGAAATGAAAAATACTCTAGATGGGATCAATAGCAGAATAAATGAGGCAGAAGAACGGATAAGTGACCTGGAAGATAAAATAGTGGAAATAACTACTGCAGAGCAGAATAAAGAAAAAAGAATGAAAAGAACTGAGGACAGTCTCAGAGACCTCTGGGACAACATTAAACGCACCAACATTCGAATTATAGGGGTTCCAGAAGAAGAAGAGAAAAAGAAAGGGACTGAGAAAATATTTGAAGAGATTATAGTTGAAAACTTCCCTAATATGGGAAAGGAAATAGTTAATCAAGTCCAGGAAGCACAGAGAGTCCCATACAGGATAAATTCAAGGAGAAATACGCCAAGACACATATTAATCAAACTGTCAAAAACTAAATACAAAGAAAGCATATTAAAAGCAGCAAGGGAAAAACAACAAATAACACACAAGGGAATCCCCATAAAGTTAACAGCTGATCTTTCAGCAGAAGCTCTGCAAGCCAGAAGGGACTGACAGGACATATTTAAAGTGATGAAAGAGAAAAACCTGCAACCAAGATTACTCTACCCAGCAAGGTTCTCATTCAGATTTGATGGAGAAATTAAAACCTTTACAGACAAGCAAAAGCAGAGAGAGTTCAGCACCACTAAACCAGCTTTACAACAAATGCTAAAGGAACTCCTCTAGGCAAGAAACATAAGAGAAGGAAAAGACCTACAATAACGAACCCAAAACAATTAAGAAAATGGGAATAGGAACATACATAGTGATAATTACCTTAAATGTCAATGGACAATGCTCCCAACCAAAAGACACAGATTGGCTGAATGGATACAAAAACAAGACCCATATATATGCTGTCTACAAGAGACCCACTTCAGACCTAGAGACACATACAGACTGAAAGTAAGGGGATGGAAAAAGATATTCCATGCAAATGGAAACCAAAAGAAAGCTGGAGTAGCAATTCTCATATCAGACAAAATAGACTTTAAAATAAGGACTATCAGAAGAGACAAAGAAGGACACTACATAATGATTAAGGGATCGATCCAAGAAGAAGATATAACAATTGTAAATATTTATGCACCCAACATAGGAGCACCTCAATACATAAGGCAAAAACTAACAGCCATAAAAGGGGAAATCGACAGTAACACATTCATAGTAGGGGACTTTAACACCCCACTTTCACCAATGGACAGATCATCCAAAATGAAAATAAATAAGGAAACACAAGCTTTAAATGATACATTAAACAAGATGGACTTCATTGATATTTATAGGACATTCCCTCCAAAAACAACAGAATACACATTTTTCTCAAGTGCTCATGGAACATTCTCCAGGATAGATCATACCTTGGGTCACAAGTCAAGCCTTGGTAAATTTAAGAAAATTGAAATTGTATCAAGCATCTTTTCTGATCACAACGCTATGAGACTAGATATCAATTACAGGAAAAGATCTGTAAAAGTACAAACACATGGAGGCTAAACAATACACAACTTTATAACGAAGTGATCACTGAAGAAATCAAAGAGGAAATCAAAAAATACCTAGAAACAAATGACAATGGAGACACGACGACCCAAAACCTATGGGATGCAGGAAAAGCAGTTCGGAGAAGGAAGTTTATAGCAATACAATCCTACCTTAAGAAACAGGAAACATCTCGAATAAACAACCTAACCCTGCACCTAATGCAATTAGAGGAAGAAGAACAAAAAAACCCCCAAAGTTAGCAGAAGGAAAGAAATCATCAAAATCAGATCAGAAATAAATGAAAAAGAAATGAAGGAAACGATAGCAAAGATCAATAAAACTAAAAGCTGGTTCCTTGAGAAGATAAACAAAATTGATAAACCACACTAGCCAGACTCGTCAAGAAAAAAAAGGGAGAAGACTCAAATCAACAGAATTAGAAATGAAAAAGGAGAAGTAACAACTGACACTGCAGAAATATAAAAGATCATGAGAGATTACTACAAGCAACTCTATCTCAATAAAATGGACAAGCTGGAAGAAATGGACAAATTCTTAGAAACGCGCAACCTGCCAAGACTGAACCAGGAAGAAATAGAAAATATGAACAGACCAATCACAAGCATTGAAATTGAAACTTTGATTAAAAATCTTCCAACAAACAAAAGCCCAGGACCAGATGGCTTCACAGGCGAATTCTATCAAACATTTAGAGAAGAGCTAACACCTATCCTTCTCAAACTCTTCCAAAATATAGCAGAGGGAGGAACACTCCCAAACTCATTCTACGAGGCCACCATCACCTTGATACCAAAACCAGACAAGGATGTCACAAAGAAAGAAAACTACAGGCCAATATCACTGATGAACATAGATGCAAAAATCCTCAACAAAATACTAGCAAACAGAATCCAACAGCACATTAAAAGGATCATACACCATGATCAAGTGGGGTTTATTCCAGGAATGCAAGGATTCTTCAATATACGCAAATCTATCAATGTGATTAACCATATTAACAAATTGAAGGAGAAAAACCATATGATCATCTCAATAGATGCAGAGAAAGCTTTTGACAAAATTCAACACCCATTTATGATAAAAACCCTGCAGAAAGTAGGTGTAGAGGGAACTTTCCTCAATATAATAAAGGCCGTATATGACAAGCCCACAGCCAACATCATCCTCAATGGTGAAAAACTGAAAGCATTTCCACTAAGGTCAGGAACAAGACAAGGTTGCCCACTCTCACCACTCTTATTCAACATAGTTTTGGAAGTTTTAGCCACAGCAATCAGAGAAGAAAAGGAAATAAAAGGTATCCAAATCGGAAAAGAAGAAGTAAAGCTGTCACTGTTTGCAGATGACATGATACTATACACCGAGAATCCTAAAGATGCTACCAGAAAATTGCTAGAGCTAATCAATGAATTTGGTAAAGTAGCAGGATACAAAATTAATGCACAGAAATCTCTGGAATTCCGATACACTAATGATGAAAAAGGTGAAAGTGAAATCAAGAAAACACTCCCATTTGCCATTGCAACAAAAAGAATAAAATACCTAGGAATAAACCTACCTAAGAAGACAAAAGACCTGTATGCAGAAAATTATAAGACACTGATAAAAGAAATTAAAGATGATACAAATAGATGGAGAGATATACCATGTTCTTCGATTGGAAGAATCAACATTGTGAAAATGACTCTACTACCCAAAGCAATCTACAGATTCAATGCAATCCCTATCAAACTACCACTGGCATTTTTCACAGGACTAGAACAAAAAATTTCACAATTTGTATGGAAACACAAAAGACCTCGAATAGCCAAAACAATCCTGAGAACGAAAAACGGAGCTGGAGGAATCAGGCTCCCTGACTTCAGACTATACTACAAAGCTATAGTAATCAAGACAGTATGGTACTGCCACAAAAACAGAAAGATAGATCAATGGAACAGGACAGAAAGCCCAGAGATAAACCCACGCACATATGGTCACCTTATGTTTGATAAAGGAGGCAAGAATACACAATGGAGAAAAGACAGCCTCTTCAATAAGTGGTGCTGGGAAAACTGGACAGGTATGTGTAAAGGTATGAGATTAGATCACTCCCTAACATCATACACAAAAATAAGCTCAAAATGGATTGAAGATCTATATGCAAGGCCAGAAACTATCAAACTCTTAGAGGAAAACATAGGCAGAACACTCTATGACTTAAATCACAGCAAGATCCTTTTTGACCCACCTCCTAGAGACACAGAGATAAAAACAAAAATAAACAAATGGGACCTAATGAAACTTCAAAGCTTTTGCACAGCAAAGGAAACCATAAACAAGACCAAAAGACAACCCTCAGAATGGGAGAAAATATTTGCAAATGAAGCAACTGACAAAGGATTAATCTCCAAAATTTACAAGCAGCTCATGTAGCTCAATAACAAAAAAACAAACAACCCAATCCAAAAATGGGCAGAAGACCTAAACAGACATTTCTCCAAAGAAGATATACAGACTGCCAACAAACACATGAAACAATGCTCAACATTATTAATCATTAGAGAAATGCAAGTCAAAACTACAATGAGATATCATCTCACACCAGTCAGAATGGCGATCTTCAAAAAATCTAGAAACAATAAATGCTGGAGAGGGTGTGGAGAAAAGGGAACACTCTTGCACTGCTGGTGGGAATGTGAATTGGTACAGCCACTATGGAGAACAGTATGGAGGTTCCTTAAAAAACTACAAATAGAACTACCATACGACCCAGCAATCCCACTACTGGGCATATATCCTGAGAAAACTATAATTCACAAAGAGTCATGTACCAAAATGTTCATTGCAGTTCTATTTACAATAGCCCAGAGATGGAAACAAGCTAAGCGTCCATCATCGGATGAATGGATAAAGAAGATGTGGCACATATATACAATGGAATATTACTCAGCCATAAAAAGAAACGAAATTGAGCTATTAGTAATGAGGTGGATGGACCTAGAGTCTGTCATACAGAGTGAAGGAAGTCAGAAAGAGAAAGAAAAATACTGTATGCTAACACATATATATGGAATTTAAGGAAAAAAATGTCATGAAGAACCTAGGGGTAAGACAGGAATAAAGACACAGACCTACTAGAGAATGGACTTGAGGATATGCGGAGGCTGAAGGGCAAGCTGTGACAAAGCGAGAGAGTGGCATGGACATATATACACTACCACATGTAAAATAGATAGCTAGCGGGAGGCAGCCGCATAGCACAGGGAGATCAGCTCTGTGCCTTGTGACCACCTAGAGGGGTCGGATAGGGAGAGTGGGAGGGAGGGAGACGCAAGAGGGAAGAGATATTGGAACATATGTATAACTGATTCACTTTGTTATAAAGCAGAAACTAACACTCCAATGTAAAGCAATTATACTCCAATAAAGATGTAAAAAAAAAAAAAAGAATTAGGGCTAGCAAGTCAGTATATTAGAAAGTATTCCTCAACAACACTGGACACAGTCAAAGAATTTTTCCTTTTGTGTTGTTCTAACAATGTCAATCCTTTCCTAAAATAGGAATTCTAAAATTTTTCACTTCTGAATTCTACATATGATTGCTTTTGTTCACTTATCTACTTAATTATGCTTCTCCTTTATCAGAAAAAAATAGGGGAAAATGGTGGAATTTCTCCTCTGCCAATGAGAAAATAATGGTAATATCTTTCTTATTTTTTACACTTTTCAGAAATTACAGGATGTTCAGCTGAGATTATGTCTTTCTTGTAACTTAAAAACCAGCAGCCCATGGAGTAAACTTGGTCCATGGATGTGTGGACCATATGGTACTAACACTAAAATTTTAAAAAGGTGCTGATGATTAAAAATTAAGATAGTTCAAATTAAATTCCTTATTTCTAGTTTCCCTTGAAAAATGAGATGGTGGGGAGGCAACGGCCCTGCATCTCCATTTGGTGGCAAAAATATGCTAGAATTGAGTGGCAGGTGTCTCCCTTGGATGGGGCATACACTGAAGTCCCCACCATTCCCCTTTAAATTACACCTGGCCAGCTTTTGGATTCATTTACATTAGGGAAATCAACCTATCTGTTTAATACATTGTGAGTGAGGTAGCAGGGAGAAATAAAACTGTGAGAACACAGCACCCATGGAGAGAAAAAGTGCTAATACTGATAGTTCGGGTCATGCCTGGTGACACTGGAGGTGATAAATACCAAGACTTGAGTAATGATGGGGAGTTCCCTCGCTTTAAAGATACCTTTAGTGCCACATAAATGTTGAAGCAATATTTGAACCCCATTAATCAAGTCAGAAAACAAAAATTGGAGAGAGATAAGCTTTGTGGTAAGCTAAGTGGTAGAAACAGTCAATTAAATTCACTTATTAAAAATAATTCTTGATATTGATATATCATTTTCCCAAAGTTAATTTAATCAACTTATAGCAATGATTAAGTTATGGCAGTGGTAAACAATCATTAATACTGTTCAAAATGTTAGGCTGTCCCTTTTCTTCTAGGCACATAGTAAGACTGTATTTCCCTACTGGGTTGAATTTGGGCAGAGCCATGTGACTTGTTTTGGCCATTGAAACATGAGTGAAAAAGAAGTGTTTCACTTCTGGGCAGAAGCTTTAAGAGCCCATGCATGTTTAGCCACCCTCTTTTCCTTCTGCAATTCGAATGTTCCAGAGAGTGCTATTCTACCAGCCTATACTTTAGAGGGCAGCAAAACCCCCAGCAGATCCCTGGTGCGCGTGCAGTGTGGATGGGAAATTTCCTTTTGTTGTTTTAAGACACTGCAAGCTGCTTGTGACAGTGGCAAAGCTTCTTTGCCTCTCCTGGATTTTGATCTACCACGTTGCTCGAGCTTCATTCATTCACGGTTTTTGACATGTCTGTCTCTTATCCATATTATTAAAAAAATTGTTTTCTTTATATCATGGTTATATTAAAACTTTAAAAATGCAGCCTTAATCTAAGCAATACATGTGGTACATAAAATAAGAAACTGTGCTCTCAAGTTCCAACTGTGGCTCCAGATTTAAATGCCATGCCAATAATCTGTAAACTATACTGCTTTCTTGATATGATAGAAATCAGAGAGAGATGTATATTACAAATTTAATATATGTGAATACACCATCTATAAACCATATCAGGTTTGTTTGCAAAAATCATTAATAAGGACAACATCATCAGTGCAATGATCTACTCTGCATATGCAAATCCAAAGGTGTACAGGTATAAAGTTGATACATACACATTTTTACAGCCTTCCCCAACTGCATCTTTGAGTACTTGACCTTTAGCATCCATGAAAATCGTTATGTATAGAGCTGGTAAATGTGATCTGATATGGGACATGGACTCATGTGCAATTATCATTTTCCAACAGATTGAGTAGATTACGGAAAGGGGTGGGGGATATATTTTATGGAGGTGATGGCCAAGAAAAGGTCTTAAGAGATACCTGCCATCTGTCACAATGTGACCTAAAACCCCAACAACCTCTGTAATTACACTGTATAAACAACATGGCTTCTAAACGTAATTCCCTTACAATAGGAAACACAGGTGACGAGTTTAGATATCAGAAAGAAAAAAAAAACTTTTCAAAAAAAGTTTCTTTTTGGAACTCTGTTTCACAAAGACATGATTAAAATGATCAAAACCATCTTATTTGAGAATGAGTTTTGGAATTAGAAATATTTAGCTCCAAAAAAGGAGAGACTAACAAGAGACATACTAGCCACTGCCAAATATCTGAAGGGGTTGTCATCGCAAAGAAGAACTGGATTTACTTGTTTATACAAAAAGGAGGTAGGATGGAGAAAAGTGGGCAAACCTACAAATAAATTTTAGGCTAAAATTAAGAAAGATTATTTCTAGTTGCTCATCTTTGGGCAGCTCCAACAGCCTTCAAGAGGGATCATGCGACCTCTCTGTGCAGGAAGGGCTTTCTAGAATCTTAATATTAAGAAGGATTATAAAGACCAACTAATTTACCACCCTTTTCCAAAGCTTCAGTTCTTTGATTAACAGTTAATTCATGAAGAGCAGAGAGTAAATTCTTCCCTCTAAGACTATTAATAACAGACCTATAAATTATTGCAGGTTAATCAAATATTAAAAATATTTCAAGATAATACCTTTCATTTTCTCTTAATACGTCTCTTCCTTTCTTCCAGGTGTAGACAGGTTTCGGAGAGGCTTTCGGCTTACACTCAATGACAATTTCACCTCCCACTTTGACAAGAGTTACTCTTTTTAAGAGGGTTCTTGAAAAATCTGGGCCCACAGCTGGAAGAGAATATAGAAAATAGAATAATTAATTATTATGGAAGAAAAAACCCCACTAGATCATTCTTTATAGCTTTTTTCTTTCTGTAATGGACTTATTGATGTCTTGGGCATCAAAGGGAGGATGCTACATTTTTTTCTGAAGTAAAGGGAGTAGCACTGGATGTTTTGATAGATTATGAAAAGTTGAGCTGTGATTCGTATATGGTAAAATATACCAGTTGTAAGTGCACACAGCTTGATGCATTTGGTATACTCCAACGTGAAGATCAAAATATAGAACATTCTATCACCTTATTGAGTGATTCTTTAAAAAAAATTATTTCATGTTCAAATGAAGATAAATTTAAAAATTTCAGGGAAGCAAAAGGGAGAGACAAAACAAAAACCCATAAGGTATTTTTCTGATTGTGTAGACTAAAGCTTCCCTTCATTGGTAGTTACCACCTCTGCTCTTTTCCATAGCACTCTGTGCATGTCTCCGTCAGAAGATGTGCTGAAATGTCTATAGCATCACCATCTGTAAAGCTTCTCCTTAAAATCAACGACTTTGTTCAGCTTTCCACTACTACTGCCCAATGCAGTGCTTGGTTCTTGCTGGATAAATTGTGTCTTACTCTTACAAAACTCGATTCTATCCTCACTACCAGTGTTCTAAAAATTCATTCATGTTGACACCAAATATGTAGTTATGGGGATATAACATTAAATAATTCTTTCTTTCCTAAAACAAAAGACATACATCTGTATCCTTACAGAAATATAGAAGGGGCCTTTCTGAAAAATCTCTATTTTCTTCTGCATTAGATGAATTAACATGTTTTCGGATATGTTGTGAGCACAGATTCATCTCCTGGAATCTTAATTTTATCATATTTAAAATCCCTAACTCACTGCCATTTGACCTGACGGAATTTAAGATTTTGTACCATGCTGAATGTGAAAGTTAAATGCTAACCACAAATTACTTAAAAGAGGACAGGTAGTGAGTGTGTATGTATGTGGGTGGGGAGGACAGGGGTCAGTTTTTTTAAACGTACCCAAACCGTAAGCTGGTGATTAAAAAAAATAAAAGCAGGCTTCAGCAGAAGCAAGGTAAACCTTTATTAAGTGCGTTTGTCATGGAAATACTTTCAGTGTCTAGAAAGAAAGAAAGATGGAAAGGTTACTTTTTAATGGGGTGATGCAGTGTACACATGGGGCTGGTTTTACTATGTGAAGATTAAAGTAAATAAATGAATCGAGCAGGCAATTGATACTTCAGTCTGTGCTCCTTGGATTCATGAGGGGAATCTATAATTCGAAGTGTAATTCCATAATGATAAATGAAATTAATAAGTAGAGTGCAAGTACAAATGTTTTTGCTATAATTAGATAGATGCATTCCTTGTATGATCTGCAAAATCACATAATAAAAATTATAGGGTTCTGAAAAAGATAAGGTCAGGACAGACATACTCAATATTTATGTAACAGGAATACTAACAAAAACAATAATCATTCTAGTAAATATGTTAGCATGACTAAAAAGACAGATTAAATCCCTAATAGATAAATACTACAAAAAATACAGGACTTCAGTGTGTGTGTGTATGTGTATGAAGACAGCTTGATGAAACAAGGGAGCTGGAAGAGAGAAGAGCTGAGACTGGTAAAGTATAAAGCAAGTACAAAGTGCAGAAGAGAACCACGCTCTGAACATCGCTATGTTAGAGTACGTGACCAAACTCAGTCAAGAGGAAAATGTAGGCTGAATGGGAGTCACCGTCAATGTGCTTTCTGCCTTGGCTAGCTGTGTTGACCTGAGTTAGTGGGCCTTGTTCTCGGTTGCTGGAACTAGTGATATAGACAAAGCCAGCATCTGCTATACTGACCTCATTTCCTCATTTGCCACTCCCACACAGGCTAATTTCCAACACAAAGTTACTTTTTTAAAATTTTTGGCCTCACCGCATGGCATGCGGGATCTTAGTTCCCCGACCAGGGATGGAATCTGTGCCCCCTGCAATGGAAGCACGGAGTCTTAACCACTGGACCGCCAGGGAAGTCCCACAGAAAGGTTCTTGTAACAGAATAGACTCACTCCCATCTTATGGGAACACCTGAACTGACACATTAATGTAAAAAAAAAAAAAAAAATTCAAGTTTCTAGAACATTTTAAAAACGGGTATTGTGTGAAATGGAGGTACAAATCTGTAACATATAAAAATCGCTTCTTGTAACTATATCTTTCTAAACACATTTTTATCACTTTAGGCAGACATTTTTCATCTGTTCAACAGGAATTCTGCAGTTGCATTTGAAATGAGTTACATAAATCAAACCATGCACAACACATGGGTGTATTTGTCAAAAAACTATGTATTGCGTTTACGCTTTGAAACAGCATGATATCAGCCACACAGAAGGCGGAAAACACACATTCCAGTGTCAAAAGAATTTGCACTGTACTATGTATGTGCATATTATCTTTTGGATATCCTAGAGATAAGACTGCCTTTGAATGTCTTTCATTAATAAAAATGGAATTATAAATTTAAATCTTTTCTCTTTGTCTACTTCGTTTGCTTAATTTATTTCTAGTGTTACCAAACTCTGCAAATCTATCAGTTGCCACCATAAGCTGCAATGCTTCCTAGGGCAAAATTGTTAGACCTTCATCTGTTTTTGAATACTTGATCCATTAATGGTGCCTTAATACTCTGCCATTTTGTGACCATCTTTCACACTTGAGATACGCTAAAGCTTGTGGCATTGATGCTCTTTCATGTCTGTACCTTATATTTCTTCTGATTACTAACCAGGAGAGTTAGTAATCAGGAGAGGAGAGGCTTGAAGGCAAAGTAAAATGGCCCTGTTAATTTGACATTCACAGAGAATCAGGTTTTAAAAGTTATTGGTAAGGTCCCAATAGGGCACTGTTAGAATCCAACCTTTGCTGGCACTGGAAAAAGTGAGTGCACTTTGAAGGTGAGATTTCAGTGGGTTCCTAGTAGTTCAGAAAAGATAAAACCAATTGTCAAGTTACCCACTTGAGTCTGAGAGTAGCACCAATCCTGGGAGATCCTCTTTTGCTAAATCTAATACACTTCGAGGACAATATTTCCTACATGGACGACTAGGGGGCACTGCTCACCCAGTGTTGGAATAAGCCACACTACAGGACCTCTTCCCTGTGGGAAATCAACTTTTTATTATTTATCAATGATCTTTAATTCATTAACATTACATTACCTAGGAGAAGCATCATCCGGCTGAGAGAAGCCTTCTATGCAATTCTGAACTGTTTGTTTTTACTTAATTAAATGGCTCTTGGTCACATGTCAAGGGTATTTTAAGTGGCCAACAGAACCCTTGAAAACTGAAGTTGTGCCTTAGGATCATTCCTCAAGAGAGATAGTAAGAATGATAACTCCTTAATGGGATGTGCAGTGGCAGTCCCATCTGGGAAATAGATGGGTGTGATGTGTTACTCTATTATTGAAGGGGAAAGGATAATTATGTGTGCCTGTTCTATCATAGTCTGTAGACACAACACTGGGAACACTGCCAGTTGATGGAGACTATTAAGGATGGCTCTTTTAGAAGTTCAGGATTTCATACTATTTTAACTTTTATTTATTATCTTTATTACCTCATCACTTCATAAAAATAAACCCAGAGTACATATATTCATTCAAGTATTTCCACTACTGAAGAGATAGTGCTGGTATCAGATACTAAAACCCCAAACTTCTCCTGGTTGCTGGGTAGGTAACTAGAAAGCTGGCTATACTGGAAATATTCTTCTTTCTAGGTCCATCATTTTAGAATGGCTGATGCAAAATCATCCTCTCTGACTGTCAAGAAATACTGAAGTAAGAGTTTTCTGTTCTAACATCAACATTATGTGTTCCTTCTAAGTCTCTAATAGTCTGCTCTGCTGGTTTTGGTCTCATTCACTGAACTGTCCCGTTTCCCCAGGGCTCCTCCTACCATGGTAGCTCTTGTTTACGGGCTCCTGCTCTTTCGGGAAAGTTATTATAAAACCAAACAAATAACATTTACAGTCACAAGGTTGCTTTGCAGATTAAATAAAATACATGTATTGTACATAAAGTACTTAGTTCAATATTTTCCCGGAGTAAGTCCTTTATACCAACTCTTCCCCTCTGCTATTTCTAGTATCACCACCACCATTTTTAGAGCATTTTAAGCTGAAAAGCTTAAAGAAATATAGTTTTGTTTGAAAACAGAAAAAAAAACCTTTTTATTTTGAAATAATTATAGATTCATAGGAAGTTGCAAAGATAGTACAGAGAGGTCCTGTGTATCCTTTACTGAGTTTCTCTCAGTGGTTACAGTTTATGTGAGCATAGTACAACATCAAAACAAGGAAATTGATCATGGGCACAGGGTGTAGAGTTCTATGTTATTTTATGAAATACTTCGATGTTTGTACCTTCCACTGAAATAAAGATACAGAACGCTTCCATCACCACAAAGATCTCTCTCAGGCTACCCTTTTAGAGGCACAACCAACACCCTCCTGTCTGTCCTTCCTATGCCTAGCATCCACCAATCTGTTCTGCAACTCTATAGTTTTATATATATATATATATATATATATATATATATATATATATATATATTTATTTATTTATTTATTTATTTATATATAAAATGTCTTTGAATGTCTTTCACTAATAAAAATGGAATTATAAATTTAAATCTTTTCTCTTTGTCTACTTCGTTTACTTAATTTATTTCTAGTGTTACCAAACTCTGCAAATCTATCAGTTGCCACCATAAGCTGCAATGCTTCCTTTATATATATATACATTTATATAAATGTATATATATAATCATACATATGTGATCTTATGGGATTTCTTTTTTTCAGTCAGCATAATGCTCTTGAGATCCACCCAGGTTGCTAGGTGAGCTCCTTTCTATTGCTGAGTAGTCATATCTTATATCTTACCCATCCTGGTATGGATGAGAAATTCATCTTTACTGTTGGCATTTCAGGCACTATGATAACTGACAAATACTTTTAAGCACAGGAACCATTTCAGGATCTTTCAACACTTTCTCTGTCAACAAGTAGGATGCAGATTAGCCCTTTTTTCTTTTTATAAAGGTTTGAAAGCCAAAAATTAATTGTGTAGACATAGGTGGAATCTTTCTTATTCAAAGAAAAAGATTTTAAAGCCATTTTAGAATGTCATTTCTTATACAATAATTAACATGTTGATTGAAAATCATTCTTACATGTTTTAAAAGCTTTAGCTGCTAAACCCCTATTAACCTCCCTTGAGCTACCCTATCTGTATGATGATCATAAGACAGTATGTGTTTTTAAATATCTGGAAGCACTTGACCTTGCTATATCAGTCCAAGTTAGTGACATTCCATTATACTTGGCACAATGTCCTAAACACTCACACATATTTGTGCCCTTGGTTAAACAAGTAGTGTATGGCAGTACAATGCCACATTTGATTACGAGTAACTTTGTCATGAGATCAAAATCTTTGTTGAATTTTATTTATTTAAAAAAAATTTTTTTTTGGCTGTGTTGGGTCTGTTGCTGCACGCGGGCTTTTTTCTCCAGTTGCGGTGAGCGGGGGCTACTCTTCACTGTGGTGCGCAGGCTTCTCATTGCGGTGGCTTCTCTTGTTGCGGAGCACGGGCTCTAGGCGCGCAGGCTCAGTAGTTGTGGCACGCGGGTTTAGTTGCTCCGCAGCATGTGGGATCCTCCCAGACCAGGCCACGAACCTGTGTCCCCTGCATTGGCAGGCGGATTCTTAACCACTGCACCAGCAGGGAAGCCTCTATTTGTTGACTTAACAGAAGAGGGTAATTAGACTGTGAGAATTCTGGAATTCCAGTGGTTAAGAAACGGTAGTACTTGCTATTAGCAATTATTAGCTCATCAGTTCCTTGAAGGCAGAGACTATGAATTATGGATCTTGGACTTAGCACAGTCCTTGGTACGAAGTAGATGTTCGATCAGTATGTGCTGAATTAATGTGTGTTGTAGGAGAAAACTCAGGAATTAAGTTCCAGACAGGAAATTCCCTTCTCATGATGCTTTGGCTAGATATCACAGCCCTTTCTTTTATCCAAGTGGGGTTGTAAATGGCTTCTTGAACTTCCTGGCTTGTGTACAGGACACTCTGTCCTCTCTGGACCTCAGTCAAATGAAGCAGAATTACTCAAGAAACAATCTGGGCTGTTGATACGGTTGTCCTTTGGCTTCTGCTCTCCACAGGGAGATTTGCTCCAGGACCCTGAAGGTACCAAAATCCACAGATACTATAGTCCCTCATTTGAATAGCATAGTGCAAGGAATACAGCCAGCTCCTCATAACTGGCAGATGCAGAGTGCTGGCTACATTCCCACACCACATGAACTGGTGTGATGGTAGATGTTTAACAACTGGCTCTGCAAGCAAAACAAAAACACCAAAGAATTTGGTTTTCGGTGCTTGCCAATTTCTGTGGTCTAATTATTCCCATTAGGGCCGAGTTCAAGCTACCAATAAGAAGTCACTGAACGCTGAACTGAGAAGGATACATCAATTCAACTCCTGCCAATATGAACTAGCTCCGGCACATAATATCCTTTCCCTGCTTCCCTGAAGCACATACTTAGGAGAAGGGTACAGGGCAAGTGGGCCCTGGGAGTTCAGCTTTCCCCAGATTTGGGCCTTTCTCTGAGGCAACACATGACTGTCTTCCCTTTCCTCCCGGGTACTCCCAGACAACCCAGTGGTGAGAAGAAGGGAACTTCAGTTCCCTTCCAATTCCTTTGATTGGTTCACTCTGTTTAAAGAATCTGTATCCTGACACTTCGTGAGTGACAATAGCACAGCAGTTTTAAGGGCTTCAGCTACACGTGCCCTGACCTAGACATGAGGGCTCAAGAGAAACATACTACAATGTGGACAAGTGATGTTTATATAGCCCAGCAGTGACTGATCTCTTGCTTATCATGTTCCTTCAATAAGGCACTTAACTGAAGGAGTTTTTTGCTTTGTTTTTTTGTTTGTTGCTTTTTTAAAAATTGTTTTGCCTTTGCGCTATGCTTATTTTCAACCACATTCAAAAGGCTTTATTAAAAGCAACATGCGTCATACTAAGTACAAATGAATTTCTTCAGGAGCCTAGAAGAGCCAATGTCTGTTCATGTTGGGGAAAAAAAAGCTGGAATGTTGTTGGTACAAACGCTCTGTTTCTAGAAGAAATTGTCTCACGTGATTAATAGAGCTTTTGTCAATACTAGCTTCAATCATGGAAGCATGGGTTAATTGGAAGTAGAGTGGTTCTACCAACAAATCATTATTCCTCCCTCCAACTCCTACTTGCTTTTACAAGTTAGCTACTTTGCTGGGATGGCTTAAGATTGCATAACAAAGGGTTCTATAGAGCAGACCTTAGATGGGGCACCTAAATTTAACTGATCATAAGAATCACTTGGAGGTCCTCCTCAACTCTACCCACCATGAAAGGGGAACTGAGAATTTAAATTTTACTATTTTTGCCACTAAAACAGGGATCCTCAGAGCAGAAGCATTGGTGATCACCTGGGAGCTTGTTAAAAATGCAGACTCTTAGGCCCCACCCCAGATCTGAAATCAGAATCTGAATTTAACAAGACCCCCCAAGTAGTTTAAAAATGCATCAAGGTTGGAAACTCACTGCTAAATCTTTGTGAACACCAATTCTAACACTCCCTGGGTCAGGCTACTAAAAGAGAATCAATTTGCTGCCAGAAAGCAGTGGAGAGAAAAAATATTTCATTTATTTATTTATTAATTCACAGAGACTTGCAGCAGATAATGATAAAAGACATAAAGTAATAAATACACTTAAAATATGGCTGATGTCAAACATAGGAAAGGTAGGAAACTATCTTACTAGACTTATTACAATAAAGTGAGCTACTTTGAAGCCCAAACAGACAAGTCAATGTGATGGGCAGAGGGAAAAAGAATATATCTCCTTCTAACTAATAAAAAACAAACAAAAACAAAAAACCAAACCAAACCAAACCATATAATTTTTTAGAAGACAAACTTTCCTCCTGATTCTACACCTTAACGATTTATTGGAAATGCCTTTATGTAAAGGACTAAGGACTTTGGAATGGATAATGCCTTCATAGCACTTTTACAGAAAACTCAGTCTTCGGTGGAAGGATAGGTACATCCGGCCCTCAGTATCCATAGCTTCTGAAATCTACAGTTGGTTGAATCCAACAACACTGAATTTGCAGATACAGTGGGCCAACAGTACATGCGATTAAGACTCAGTGATGCCTTGGGCTGCATTCCTGAGTTATATTTTAAACTCTAACTCACTGAAGGCATTTCTTTTGGGGAAATGACATAAGGAATTGTCATAATATTTATCCTTCAGATTTCGAAGTCTCCCTTCAGTTGGCTTTAAGCCACCGAAGGGAGACGCCAAGAACATCTAAGTATAATCCTCACATGGCAGCCAAAGTCACTCTGTGGGCCTAATTCTAACTCACCATCTTGGTAAAATGGGGCCTTTAAGACATGGTTGGAATCTCTGATGCTTGGTATTTCTCTCCTGCAGAAGGACTTCAGTTTCAGAGTCCTGATCCAAATCAGAAGGTTTGCCAGGTAGACCATATTCAACTTAAACAAACAGACAACAACAACAACAAAAAACCCTCTGTTCAGGCTAGATTTCCTATTTTAGGATCGTGGTTTCCCAAGTGCAGTGTTGGACCGGCAGCATCGGCATCACCTGAGAACTTGTTAGAAATACACAGTCTCAGGCACCACCCCAGAACTACGGTGTCAGAAACTCTGGAGGTAGCGCTCAGCAATCTGTGTTTTAACAAGTCCTTCTAGTGATTCTCATGCGTGGTAAAGTTTGAGAATCAATACCATGGGAAAATTAATTACCTTCTGATCTAATCAATTACAGCAGTAAGTTCCCAAACTGTGCTGTCCATTGGAACCACACCTGGGCGGCTTTAAGGAATAAAGGGTCCCGGGGTCCCAGGCCCAGGGATTGAATTAGTTGGTAGGGAGGATGGTAGAGTATTGGGCTCTTAAAGAACTCCCCAGATGACTGTCATATGCAGCACAATTTGAGAACCACTGAAATGGGCTTTTCTGGTGATTGTGCAGCTGTCTACATTATAAGCTTCTGGTATGGATACTAGTTAAAAACAGCAACAAACAAACAAAACACATCTTACTATATTGCTACACTTTTAGATTTGCAAGAAGTTTTCACATGTGATCTCTTTTAGTTTTGGCAATGAGGAGTAGCACCCTCATTTTACTGATAAATGTAGGCTTAGCAACTTGTTAAAAGATACCAAATTTGCATTTGAGATCCAAGTGCATAGCTTCCCCTTTTCAGGACGCGTTATTCAAAGCTCCTGCCTAGATGACATTTGGGTAAGAAAGGCGTCCGTCCTCTCATTGGATGCTGATCCCGCTCAGCATTGGATGCAAATCAGCACATTTGATTATTTTGTAATCTGGCTCAACGAGGCAGTTGAGAAATCAGATGCAGATGAGCACTTGTGGAAGTCCCTGTGAAATAACTTTCAGTTTAGCCTTAATGCTTTTCTAATTTGTGAGCCAATCATTTGGACAAATGCCAAATTAACCAGATAATTGCTCAAGCCTGCACCTCACTTTAATTGGACCATCAGTTCCTTAATGGCATTGGAATGTCCTGCCAGGGTCTGATGTTCTCCACCACATGGGCCAGGAGAATCCCCACGGTCCTGAACCATCAGACGGAAACACCTCGGGGTGAAGCTACGTCTATCCCTTACACAGTCTTGGCAAATTCAGGTCACATTCACGAGCGCTTGAATGTGAAGACACCCACTTGCTCTTTGAGATAGTTCATCCCATTTCAAAATCAAAGGTACTCTAGTGACACTGCTGGTTATGACCCAGGTAAACTGGACCCAGTACCCAAGCATCTTGCTCTAGCAAATCACTTGTCTTCTGTATAGAATTGTTGGTACCCTCACTCAGATTCTTTTTTTCTGGCCCCAGCTGCTGCGAGCATTGGTTGTCTAACATCTCCAGCTGTCTCCCCCTCTCTGGGAAATTGACTGAGAGGTTTTGCTCCATCTGCCCTGCCATTGCTACCACCACCTAAAGGGCAGTCCAATGAATAACTGATACAGAGATTTTTTTGAAAGGCCAGCCTCCTTGCCAAAGGTGGGAATAGCTCTGAGATGCAGTTTATACTCTAGACATCCCCATCCACGATGCGATACAGGCGAGACTTCATCTGAGATCATGTCCCTGCTCAGCTGCCCTCCATCGCCTCCCTAGCTTGCTTTCTCTTCCAGGTTTTTCCCAGAGGACACTCCTCCAGTGACTCATAGGTACCTGAATCCCTGCCTCTGCTTTTAAGGGCTTAGGCATCCTCTTTCCTTACCACACGATATATACAGAATGACATTAGTATTCTGTCGGAACAGCACAGAACATTTCAAGTTTAGCAATTCAGTCAGCATTCCCTAGAACCAATATGATCATGTACCTAAGTGGACACAAACATTAAACATGAATAGAAATATTTCATGAGAAAAGTTACTTTTAAATCAATAAAATACCTAGTTTGTTTTTTAAAATTATATTTTTTATAAAAGACTCAAATTTCCTCAGGATTATGAGAGTCTATTCACTCTAACTCCAACATGCCTTCATAAGTGGAGATAGAGATGTGATGATGGTATGACCCAGGGAATTGTGTAGCACCCCAGGGATGCCCACGAGCATATGTCACACGAGTGAATCTCATCCATGACCTAGGCTAACACAGGAGAAAAAGTCCGGGAACAGTTGCCTTGAGGAATAATAAACTATCAATTGCAATAGGTCAGTCACAAACAAGGACATTTCTATTTGATGTACTCATAACCAGGCCTACTCTAATATACTGACCTCAAAGTAAAAGTCTCTCTATGGCATTCACCCACCCGGTGAGTAAATCACCTAGCACCTAGGTTAACTATTTAGCAGTTTCAATCCATTCATTATAGATACATTACATATACATGAAATACCCAGACAGAACACATAAAACAAGACCAAGGGAAAAGCCTATTAAATATATGCTTCCTAACCATCTCTTATTCATGAGTTTAGGGCTATTACCCAGCATGAAAGGGAATCTCCTCTCTAGCATTGGAGGATGCTGAAATTTGATCGATAGCTGGAACCAACCTCCATTTTTTCTTCCTCATACTGAAGTATCTTGTTTTCATTTTGTTTCTTTGTTCATTTCAACCTCTCTAAGATTCTAATACAGGTAATAACTGCTCAGTTATTTGATCCATAAGAGTCAAACTATTACCATTCGACAAGAAACAAAGTGACTTGTGAAACACAATCGTATGAGAGCTTACCCAAGTTAACCAATATTAATTTATGTCTATTTTTAAATAGTCAAATGTCTTCTCCCTCCTTCACTTCAGATGGACTCTAGGATTCACCCACTCAATACTTAACTGCCCTTCGAGTCACTTGGAATATACTAGCGTGATTTTTTTTTTGGGGGGGGCAGGAAAAATGGGATATTAAAGAGGGAGCTTCTATACTTGTTGTTTAAGATCCTCTAAAGTTGGCCGTTAATTAATTTTTCCATCTTTCTCTTTCAAGTTTAAAGTTTGCCTGTATGCTTTATGTATTTGAATCAAAAATTCTGAAAGACATTCAGGATTCTCTATGGGCAAGAAACCATCCAGATGTTTTATAACTTTGAACCTCTGTTCAGGCCATTTCACTCTATTCTTCAATATTCCTGGTCCTTTTCTTCTTCTTTTTTTTTTTTTTTTGCCTGTACAAAAATTATTTTTCAAAGCTCACCTGACTAGCCCAGTCCATTAGCTAAACTCTTTCCTGAATTTCTGGAAGACTTACTATTTTCACCACTTGCTTGGCCTGTATCATTTACTGACATGCCTTACCATTCTCATACTCAACCAGGTTGAAATCCGGCATTAAATAACCTCTCAGGCATTTTTATCTTATCTTTACTGATCTTGCTTGCTGATCTCAAGGGACTTAAGAAAGGACTCATATCAAGAATTCATTTGGAATTAGTTCCAACTGGAAATGATTTGAAATAAACCCCTGAATGTAAGAGTTGAAGCAGTGATTACCACCTCACAGGCCTTGAACCCCAGGTAGGGGGAAGGGAAAGGATCTGGTGAGGATCTTGGGATATATAAATGTAAATCATAACATACATATATAGAGACAGATATAGATATGGATATATAGAGATGGATGTATACACACATACACATCTCTACATACTGTTATGTTCAGCTGTGGGTACGTGCTCTTGATAAAAATCATTTAACAGCCTTTCTCATTTTTGGCTCTGCTTTTGGGACTTTAGTCATCCTCTATCTTTATCCCATGACTACGTCCCATGATTTCCAGTCATCTGTTACTGTCAAATTTTTTCATTTCAACTAAGGGACCTACAAAATCTTTTAAAATTATCATGGCGTCCCCAGACTTAGCAATTGGCCAGCACTCACTTAGAAGGTTTCAGGACTATGTGATTCATTTCTTAGGCCACACACCCTCAGTTTTAGCTGTTCTGCTAACCAGTTGACATAGTGTTTAATAGAGAACACACTTCTTTCTGCAGAACATCCGAAGCAATCTACCTTCATGAACTGTGCTCCACAAGAATCGGTTCTAACTACCAATAATCAGAGCCCATTTGGCCACGGTGGGATCATTGTACTTGTCCTGGAGGAAGCTGGAATTATTGCTCAATATTTATAGGGTGGGAGATATGTGTGTTTAGGTCATCCTTACAGCAGGCCAAGCCAAGCTGATGATGACTCCGGGAGAAAAGAATTCTCCTAGGCCTCTTTGAGAAAGACTGCAGCCTCGTGAACTCTCACAAATTCTTGTCTTTGATGGGATGTTGGTTCAAGTAAAGAATTTGGTGAGGACAACAATTATGGAAGCTTTTCCATCCATTTTTACCTTGCAGAGGGTGGAAGGACATTCAATTCGGCAGCAACTACCTTTGCATGTCAGATCTACAGTCCAGGCACCAAGGAGTGCTTTACAGAAGGGCAAGTCAGGCCTCTGAATCTGGGAAAATTATCAGGGCTTATGGAATCAGCTCCCTTTGTGTGCTGCCTTTCTCTTATTTATAATCTTTCTATTATGTTATCACTAAGAAGAACTGCTGCTTAGATATTTAAGATAAATTCTGAAGTCAGAGTCAAGATTTTTCTACAAGACAAATGCAAGTTGATGGCCTGGAGTTCTTGTTTCCTTGTTTTGTTTTGTTTTTTAATGCCCATAGGTTTGTTAAATCACTTAACTTGTGTTTTCAATGATTTACTTAACTCATTAATTCATTTTTTTAACAGTCTCTCAACTCCTTCATCACTTAGTACAGTCGTTCATCCTTACATTCATTCATTCATTATTTACTGAGCACATACTTTGTGCTTCAACATTGTATTAAGTCCTGAGGATTAAATGATGAGTTAAACCAAATATGGTCCATGACATCATGGGAAAGTTATAGGACAGTTAGAGAAAAAGACAGAAAAATCACATAAGCAAATGTAAAACGCAACAGTAGCATGATACATGAAGAGGGGACAGAAAAGCACTCTAGGCAGAGGAAACAGTGTGGACCAGTGGCCTGTGGAGGACGGGAGGGTGGTGAACGTGCAGCACAGAAAGCTCAGCATTGCTGAAGAGCAGAAGGAAAGGGGCACATGGTGAAAAATGGAGCTGGAGGGGCAGACCACCAGGGCATAGCCTGGAAAATTCAGAGGTGAAAGAACAAGATGCACTTTGCTAGCTGTTCAAATACACCTTTCCACA
>NW_006775616.1:2324780-2339411 GCF_000442215.2 Lipotes vexillifer | reverse complement strand
CGCTCTTCCTCTCTCCAAGCCCAATCAGAGTGATAGCAACAGACACCAAAGCATTTCATAAGCTTCACTCAATTTAGAAGAGGGGTTGATAGAGGAATAAAAATGAGTGCCAAGGGAACTGCATCACCCATTGTAAACATCAGGAGAAGCTGATTTAGAAAGTGGTCTCTTCTTACTGCTTGCAGAATGCATTCCTTGTTTCTCGAGTGATATCTTTGGTCTAAAGATTTCTTCACCCCTTTTTCTTGGATTGAACGTTTATGTTTGGCAGAGGACATGGTAGTTTAGTGATTCTAAGAGTTTTTACTTTTTTTCTTTCCAGTATAAAGACTCACCTATAACACTAAGCTCTGCGCTGGAAAAGATAACTCCATGTTTATTTTCTGCCACACATTGATACATGCCAGCATCTGAGAGGTTCACTATTGTTATGTTGAGTGTTCCTTGCTCGATATGAATTCTATCCTGTGAAAGAAAAGAGGAACACAAAACAATGACCTTCTACAACTGAGACCTTAAGGCAATTTTGCTGCATGTTATATCAAAGGGGCTTAATGGGAAGAAAATAGCTATCACATAAGCAATTTACATACCATGATCTATTTATCTGTCAACTAAATTTGTGGCAGGTCAGATGCTAAATGGAACAACCCGTACATCAGTTGGTAAATGGAATTTAAATTGTAGGACTCTCTTGAGCTCTCATTGACTTAACAGTGAAACCATTCAGATTAATATCCCCTCTAAATAGATGAACTTGAAATTTAAAATGCTTTTTTTACTCCAAGGCTTTGTGCTAACTCTGGGTGAGGAGTGGGAAATACAAGTAAGTTTACCGTTTACAGTAGTTAAGACACTCAGATTATAATCAGGCAACACTTTGAAGGTTAATAGGATTGTAATCTTCTTGGATGAAGCAGAGACAAATATTTAATGTCAGCCGAAATTTACTAAGAAAAAGAGTAGGTATTAGTAATTTAATGTTCCCTTACTCAATTGCTATCGGTGGCATGATCTAAGCTTAGGACCATCTGCTGGTAGCCAATCTGAAGAAAGCAAAGTTAGTGTATGGAACAATAGAGCATCCTCATTCATCAGCCTGAGGCTATGTAACTTGAGGGGTCAATTTTTATAAGTACCCAAAAGGACCTCCTCTTCTCCAGAAGACCTGCCATTTAAGAAATTAAAATATATTTTAATACTGGTTTTCTGTTTGCCGCAGGGTTGTGATTTAGTTGGGTGGACACCGTACTGGGCTTTGATCAAATCTAAGCATCCATGTTCTCTCACATTAAATAAAGGGAAGAACATTCCAGTTACCTGGGTACTTACACTCTAGCGATTTGAGTTTGGCTTTTAGAATTGAGAAAATCATGGGACCAAAAAGAGTCCAGCAGTGACAGGCAGAGATGTGGGTGCCAGGGTGTGGGCTAGGCTCATCACACCAGCCCGTTTCTGCGGCTGCACACACCACACTGACATCCTGGCCAGCTCTCAGAGCAGCTGCTCTTCTCTGGGGGCTGACGGGGGAGGAAACCTGAGCACAAAAAACTGGCTCTCAACTTGGGGCCTGAGGAAAATGTCAAATTTCAGCGAACATTTGACTTCAGTAGGAAAATACATAAGGAAAATTAAGCTAGACACAATTGTTCCTCATTCTAAGGTCCCACCTTCACTTATTTTTATGGGCTGCATATTATTTTGGAGACAACCGGTCGTTTTTCTGTTTCCATAGCAACAACACCATATTCAACATTACAGTAAATATTAAGACACAATTATCACCCATTTGCTTACCCAAGTTAACAGTGGTTCACCATTTTTCAGCCACCTGTATGTAGGTTTGGGCCTTCCATTGGCTTTACATTCCCAGAAGACATTTTCTTCAATGGCCACATGAATGTCATTTATTTTTTGAATCCAATTAGGTTGAGCTATAGCAGTTCACAGAGCAAAGACATACATTCAGTGTATGTTCAATCCATGTTTATCATATGCAATCAAGGGACAAAAATAGGCTTACAATAAAATTCCTTTTCCAGAGGTTATGCAAATTATAAAGCTGGGTAGAAGTTCAGGGGTGCTTTTAGAAAACACCCCACCCTATGTCCAACTCTGAATGTCATATTTTTGCAGCCCACGTGGCTGGTTCTTTCATTACTAAAGGCAGAATGAATAACACTACCATGAGTCATATGGTAAAATTAACTGCCCTTCCCCCTAAATATCTATTCTTCCTTTTTTCCTTTTAATAAGAGAAATCTCCCACCACCAGCCTACTACTTTTAGCTGGGCTCATGTTTTTTCTAGCTACACACTGCATTTCCAAGATTCCTTTGCGGCTGGTGGTAACCATGGGCCTAAGTTCATACCAATGATATGTGGTGTGGGTGAAAGTGCTGAGAGCAACTTCCAGGTTACTGACTTAAAGATACTTGTCCTGGACTTTCACTGCTCTTCTCCACTGATTGGAAAAAGTAACAACTGAAACAGCTTTGGGCTCAGAGATGAAGCTATGTAGGATGAAAATGCTGACCTGCCAGCCTCGGACCTTGAATGACCTTGTGGAGGAAAGCAGCACCAGACCCACCTGCCTATTTTTGGTGAGATACATGTGAGAGAAATAAACTTCTTATTTAAGCCACTATATTTCTGGGTGTCTCTCACACACATCATATGGATACTTTTTGTGACTCCTTTCTCCTTCGAGGCTATCATCATTTTCTATTATTGACTTCTTTCATATTGATAGAATGTTATCCACAAGCGTATGGGCCTGGAATTCCAAATCTCTGAATGACTCCTGGTTTTTACCAAAACCTTCTCAGGAAATCAAGTCCTGCCCACAATCTAACACAGGAATTCAAGACAGCACTTAATTCCCACACTGCCCAATGCCCTCTTCCACTCTCCCCACCAAAATTATGCCTAATTTTTCATGCTTCAATTAAGGTCATATTTTCTTTCCTTGTTCTTAAGGGAGATAAAGACAATGTTAACCTATGCTCCCTAAAAAGTCTTCATCAATATCAAGCCTTCCCTAAAGCACAATTCGTGCCATTGGTAACTATAATGGCAAACATATTTAGGCAGAAGACCCTCAGCACAAAGTTCATGCAGGAGAGAAGCACAGCTGTCATTCTGGAATGTTATCTTCTATCATGGCACTTCCATAGGATAATGCCTACCAATGTAAACTTAACAGTCAGAACTGGTATCAGTATTTAATTAGAAGATGCTTCTCAATATTCTTAACTCATCTCTTTGCTCACTTGACCTCAGTATCTTTATTCAGTGAGGCTACTGATCATCCATAATTTAATTCAAAAGGAAATGACCAGCGTTGAAGCCAAGCTATCTTATCTTCCCAGCAAAACACTAACAAGTCACTTAACCAGCAGAGGTCTCTAGGTCCCTGAATAAATGCTGCTTTCTCCTTTTATCCATCTATAAGCAATTTCATGTTTTTCAAAGAGCAAAACACAATTTTACAAATCCTCTACTGATGGGGATGATGCATTGCTGCATATGCGGAGAGGGTGAAAGGGTCAACTTTCAAAAACGTTATAACATCAACAAGTATTAACTTGAACGAAGGGTTATAACCTTTATCCTTGAAAGAACTGCAAGCCTACCATTTTTCTTTATCTTCCTGCTGCTAATGCAAAGGAGCTCAAAAGGTAGACACCTTTTTATTTCTCTGCCTGGAACATCTGATGTGTAATCCTGATAAGGCTAATGGCAGTTGTCTGCCTGATTTCACATTCACCCTGCTGAATATTTACCCCCCACAGAGTTTATGAAAACAAAGCAAAAAAGAAAAGCTACAGAAATCTGTGTGGAATATTAACAACTAAGCCAAACTTTTCAAAGAGAGCGAGGAAGAAAAAAAATGCAAGGGCAAATGTAACTTATGAAGCAGTGTCAAGTTGAGGTTCAAAAAGGAAACATCAAAACGATGTGCAGAGACAGCGATTTCAATGTCATAGATTTCCTGTAACTCTTGGGCTTATTCACTGCTTTCTTTCAAAAAATACAGAAAGCTGGAAGCACTACCTTGCAATCTCAAAAAGGAGATGGGGAAGGGAAGGGAGGGCCTTGAGAGGATTTTGAAAAGACCTTGCAAAGTTCTAACTAATTAAACACTTCTGAGGGCTCATTCTGTCTCTTGCAACAGGGTTATGGAGGTTAAGGTGCTCGACAGGAATGCTCCGTGGTAGTGTTTTGTGCTGGTCAAAGTGAAGTCAACAGCAAATTCAGCCTTTGCGAGACATCGTCAGGTACTTTCCTTTTTTTTTAAGTAAAATTAATTCGTGGAAACCAAATTTGAATGGTTAAAAACCTATTCCTCCCGAAGTAAAATGAATTCATATATGCCAAATTTGAAATGATATAAACATGTTCCTCTTGAAGTCAATATCTGGACATGGGCCCAGGGGGATCACGATTGGAATATCATATTATATAAACGGCAAAGAATGAGATAATGTTTTTTTTTTTAACATGCCAACTGCAGATCTACAGGGCAAAAGCCCACACAGTGAAGGTTGCTCCTGCCACTCACTTAGATTGGATGAATCATCTCTAAGTGGGTGAGTTTTTTGTAATAGAATAGTCCTGTGCCTGATGGAAATTATTCATATCTCTACATAGCTCTTCGGGTCACCCAGTTCAAAGTCCTTGGATGACAAATGGTCCATTTTAGTGCATAACAGAAAATATTGTTTCCTGTAACTTGTTTTTGATAATGTATTTGGGTCCATTGTATTTATCACTTAATATCTAGGTTCGACTACATTTTATAACTCCTTGTCTGAAAAATAGCTCCAAGGAAGGCTTGAACAGGTTGATTCAGCCCTATTATTTCAGAAAGAAGGTTGTGTCTAAATGCCTTTTGGGGCATTATATATATAGATCCCAAATACTAAACAGAATTAATCATATTCACATATTAAAACAGAACCATCTGTTTTGGCCATTCATGTTCTTTCAAGGTTTGAATAGAAGAATCTCTCCTCTAAAACATCTTAAGTCTTGTTCTCAAGATACAAATTCAAATATAAGGTTAAATGGTTGTGTTTTATTTGACCCTGTGACACTGTTAGTCTCTTGGATAAATGAACAAGCTCTTCATTTCAATCTTTAGATCAATAACTGCCAGAAATGACCTAAGTCAATGGGTATTCCAGCCACTGGAATCATGCAAGCATCTTATCCAATAACAATTTATATTGCAGATAGATATAATTGGAACTTAGTGGTTAAACAATTCTCAGACATATCTGGCTCTCTGACTGTCCAAAACCAGAAATTTCTGGTAGAAAGAAATGCCATCATGAGCCTTAGACCTTAGAAAGTTAAAAATTTTAAAGAAAGGATATAATGGGAAAAACAATTTAAATTGCTATTAGGATGACGACCTGTGGGCTTTCAAAATTATTTCTGGTTGCTTATACAGTCTTGGAGAAGATGAATCATGTCCAAGGAATGCAGAGGTTTGTCTAACATTACTTAAGAATTATACTGATAGTGAGCTCTATGAGCCTGAAGATAATTACTTGGCTTCAGTTTACCACATATAAAGCTGCTTTCCAAATCTTTATCTCCAGCTGGAATTCTTATACTGTTGACAAGAATCATTGAGATACTGTTAATATCTTTACCTTGAATCAAACATTCCCAGTATTGGCACTTGAACTATTTATTTTCCAACCTTACTGTAGAGAGTCTTCCAATTTATTGTTATAGTTTCCTCTTAAACCCTCAACTTCTCATTTGCAGAAGTCACGAAAAGGAAGGACGAGCTTCACATGAAAGACTCACACTGTGTTCTGTGCTAGGGTCCAAATTTGATCTTCCCTCACAATCTCCAGTCCTCTGACTTCAGGCTCTCATCCACTCCCCACACAACCAGCAATCAATATCCTAATGAGCAGCGGTCCCCAACCTTTCTGGCATCAGGGACCGGTTTTGTGGAAGACAATCTTTCTATGGACTGGTGGCGGGGGATGGTTTTGGGATGACTCAAGCGAATTACATTTATTGTGCACTTTATTTCTATTATTATTATATTGTAATATATAATGAAATAATTATACAACTCATCATAATGCAGAATCACTGGGAGCCCTGAGCTTGTTTTCCTGCAACTAGATGGTCCTATCTGGGAGTGATGGGAGACAGTGACACCCGAAGTGTGTTGCTTATGTCCAGTCTACTCCATAAGATGCAGCTTAATTGTCACTTGCCGCTCACTGATAGTGTTTCTGCAAGCAATTGATTTATTATGGTCTCGGTGCAGTCAAACCTCTCTGCTAATGATAATCTGTATTTGCAGCCGCTCCCCAGTGCTAGCATCACTGCCTCAGCTCCACCTCAGATCATCAGGCGTTAGGTTCTCATAAGGAGCACGCAACCTAGATCCCTTGTACGCTCAGTTCACAGTAGGGTTCGTGCTTCTCTGAGAATCTAATGCCTATGCTGATCCAGCAGGAGGTGGAGCTCAGGTGGTAACGTGAGCGATGGGGAGTGGCTGTAAACACAGGTGAAGCTTTGCTCACCAGCCTGCTGCTCACCTCCTGCTGTACCTAACAGGCCATGGACTGGTACCGGCCCGTGGCCGGGAGTTGGGGATCCCTGCTAATGAGGGTTTTCAAATTCAGTTCTACGATGCTCAGAGAGTTCTTGGGAGGGACGTCCTTCAACTAGGACAGCCTTGCTTTGTTTTAAATATTGAAAATTTCACGTTTAAAAATGTAACGTGACAATTTAACAATACATACGTGTTGAAAAGTACTATTTTGAGGTATCTAAATCTTGTCCTTTTGTAGAAAGAGCTTTGAATTTGGAACCTGGAGATTGAGTGCATACATTTTCTCATTTGAATCAAGGGGAGGCTGGACTTGATGGTGTCTAAAGTCCCTTCTGACTTAAATGTGCTAAACCTTTAATTACCTCTTGAACCATCTGAATTCTTGGATCTCCTGGGTTCTCTGTTAATTACTGTTTCACTCAGACTTTCCTATTTGTGATCTCTTCATCTCTGTGTAAGCTGCACTGTACTTTTACTCCTGGCAATGGCAGAGGAGGTACCACCAGGCCAACTGTCTCACAGGTAACAATGATAAGCCACAAAGAATATAAAAACCAACAATGTGAAGGCACACTTAAGGGTAACCAAAAGCAGGTACGTTTCTATTAATAGGTACTCATTAATATATAAAACAGATATGATTGTAGGAAGTAATCCATGCATGAGATAACGGATATGATGTGCGAATGTGCTTTGCACACTGTAAATGTTGTACAAATTAAGAGAACATTGCCATCATTTCATATTTTTAGGCTAATATTTAAAGCACTCTGTCATCTGGTTCTACCTAGTTCTCTCACTTTCTGTCCAAGTATGCCCAGTGAACACACAGCTCCTGTCAAATGAGGGTCTTCTTTGTTCTCAAATCCAATAAGCCAGCTCCTGCCTCATATCTTTGTTCAAAACAACTTGTGTTTTTGGAATGTTCTCCTCCCCTTCATCCCTACCCAGTGTTCACTCTGCGGAAACACCTCCTCCACGAAGCCTCCCCTGATCTGTCAACTGCTATCCTCCTGAACACATACAGCTCATAGGGCACGAACAGCAAAACTGTTCTGTGCCATCACGTGTATTGTTTTTGAATGGGTTGGTTTAACTCTTTTACTCCTACCTAATTTCTATAAGAGCATACATTTTCTCTTTTCTTCCTGGATGTGCTGTAGTCATTTCAGAACTTGAGAAATGAATCAATGAATAAAAAAGGATTGGAAATTAGCCATATGTTCATGAAAAAGATCTTAAGGGTGGTTCACTAAGCCCACTGCCACCCAAACAAACCAAGCTATTATCTAGTTTAACACAGACTAATTTCTTTATGTTTATTTTTTAATCCTCAACTCGATCACTGCCTACTGTTTCTCTGAATGTGCTCTTATTGGGTTAAATATATTCCTTTCTCCATCCCCTTTTCGCCTTCTGAGCAGAGTACTACCAATCACAGACACTAAAGTACTTACATAATATCTCAATCAGCATCACTTTATATACGTTATTTCTCGACCTCATAATAACCTGCAAGTTAAGTGTCATTGTCCCCATTTTACAGATGAGGGCCAGAGACATTAAAGTCCAGATTCAGAAAGTGGCTCAGTTAGGACTGGTACACAGGCCTTGCTTGGCTTCAACACCCATGCTCTCCTGACAGGCTCTCAAACTATGCCCCTACTGTCAATGGAGAAGGGAGTATTCTTTTGGACCCATGGTTCTCAAAGTGTAGTCTCAGGACCACTGGGGTTCCCCAAGTCTCTTTCAGAGAGTCCATGAGAGCCTTTCTTTCCACCTACACATCTGTGTGAGATCAGATTTTCTTCGTACACTTCAACCGAAACAACAATCGTGACAGATCAAATACAGAAGCACATACCAGAATCTAGTTTTTTCTGCTAAAACAGACGTTAAAGATATTTGCAAACACTTAAACAACATCCCTCTTTTTTGTTTGGAAAAATACAGTTTTCTTAAAATATGTTAATTATGTTAATATGCACTGATTACACTGTTGTCATTTTAAAATAAAGTACTCAAATTCTTGGGATTAATTTCTAATATGCTATATATTGGTAGAAATAACCAACATAAGCAAAAGTATTTTGGAGTATACAATAATCTTTCAGAGTGAAAAGGGGACCTGAAACCCAAAATTTGAGGACTCCAGCTTTAGAGAAGCATGGAAACTTTCAGATAAATGAATCTATGTATGCAAAACTTGCGACAAGTAAATTTAAACAATATTCCTTGATAGATAAAAATTGTAACAGTTACTTCTGCCTTCTGTGATGACAGAGTAAGGGAATGGAACTGCATTTCACTACATTGTCTTTGATGTGTCTTTTTCTTCCCGGGTCTGAAGCTTCTCATGGGGTAAGGGTCGTGTAACCCTACTCCTGTATTACTTCCCACTGACCATTATTTACAAAATGTTTCAATGTGCACCCCTAGAAAAATTGCACCGACCCACTTAATTGGAACTACCAGCTGAAGTGAAGGAAACAAAAATTGTTGACTGTCTGAAGTGACACTCAAGGAAACTGAGGGTCTCGATATCCGTTCTGTCTGGGACAATTAGGCAGACTACAGCTTTACTGCAAAATTACCTTATCTGCTGTATTCATTTTTTAGTCACTCAATCCTTTAAGCCACTTTGTGGGGCTGAATATTATCTAGTGATCACATATACATAGCACATCTGTGGGGAAATTAGTATGAGATGCTACACAATGCATCTGTATTCTGACCTTAGAGATAATCCAATACCATGTGCAGTGTCATCATGGCTACAGTTTTGCCTTTACAGCCAAAGGACCATGGCCCACAAGGTCTAGACATATAGCCATAGATGTAAGTTGGAGAGGAAAATAAAAAAGAGCTCTTTTGGACTCAATAATCAGGTGATCACCTTGGAAAATAGAAAGTGAATAAGTCAGCTGTTCAACTAGATGTTTTAATTTATGTCTTTGGTTGTGGAAAATAAGCAGAAGTATCTGGATGATTGATGAATTTTTTTCCCTTTACCTATTTTATTAAAATGTCTTATTGGCAGGAAAAGGAACACAGAAAGAGCAGGTCTAGTCATAGCTCTGATTCTTGCTCATTCTATCACCTTGGGTAAGTTATTTTATGTCTCTGGGCCTTTATTTCCTTTTCTTTTTTTTCTTTATTTTAACTTATAAAAATCAAATAGAAGGGCTTCCCTGGTAGCGCAATGGTTAAGAATCCTCCTGCCAATGCAAGGGACATGGGTTCAAGCCCTGGTCCAGGAAGATCTCACATGCCGTGGAGCAGCTAAGCCAGTGCGCCACAACTACTGAGCCTACGCTCTAGAGCCTGCAAGCCACAACTACTTAGCCCTCACCCCACAAGTACTGAAGCCCACGCGCCTAGAGCCTGTGCTCCGCAACAAGAGAAGCCACTGCAATAAGAAGCCCACGCACCGCAACCAAGAGTAGCTCCCGCCCACCACAACTACAGAAAGCCCACGCGCAGCAACGAAGACCCAACACAGCCAAAAATAAAAATAAATTGAAAAAAATCAAAGAGTTGGCCCCAGTAGATCCTTCCAGCTCAAACATTATAGGATTCTAAGAACAACAGCCTGCTCACCGCTCAAGTATTATATTCCCTATTTCCTCATGGTGAAGATGATTTTACTCTCTTAACACCTGTTACATATAGGAGAAACTGAACAAAAGGCATTAAATATCATGTTCCTTTAGTTCATGCTTCATTCTTCTAAATGATGTTACTCTATTGGTCTATTTGTGCAAAAAGGAAGTGACTATACAGACATAATGAGGTGGAAAGATGAATAATTATCAAGTGAATTAAATCCATTTTATACTTGCTTTTCCTTTTTTCAAAGATAATTACTTTAGCACCCTCCTACTTTGTCTATGCAGACTGGGCATAATGCTTGACGTGACAGCAAGCTGCTAGCTTTCATGGGAAGCAGGAACACCTTTGCTTGCATGTAATTTAATCTTAGGATTCACTCTACCACTTGAAAACAGCCTAGCACGAGAGCAATGGTTCTTAAACTGTGGACTCCAGACAAGCTGCATAAGCATGACCAGGGAACTTAACGGAAATACAGATTCTCAGGTCCCACCCTAGTTCTACAGAATCAGAACTTCTGGGGATAGAACGCAGTATTCTGTATTTTAATAAAATTTTCAGATTACTCTAAAGCACACTGAAGTTTGAGAAGCTCTAGCATGAAGGAACAGGCATAGCATTTGGAATCTAGCTCTACATAACCATGTAGCTTCAATCAGTAACATTTTCTCTTTGGGAATCAATTTCCTTATCTATAAAATGGCTAAGTGTAGGAATCACTTGGGAGTGTCTTACTCATTCTAACTCCAAAATATATGTCAAGCCTCCATTTATTTTCCTTCTTTGAGTCCTAGCCACCAACCTCTCTCACCTGGTCGGCTTCTTGACCGGTTGTCCTGCTTTTACTCTTGGTTCCCTATAATCTAATCATCACAAAACAACCAGAGTGGTCTTTTAAAAGCATGAATGTGATTGAGTCATTCCCCTGCTTAAAATCCTCCACTGGTTTCCCGTTATGATCAGAAAAAATCCCAAACTCTGTGACTGGCTTACAAGATACGGCATCATCTGTCACACTCCTATGTTTCCAAACCTTTTGCCCTTTCTCACTATGACTAAGTTACACTAGCTTCCTTGATACATCTCACAATGCAGTGTTAATTGCAATGTTAAGTAGTTTCCTGTCTCAGGGACTTTGTACTTCCTTACCTTCTGCCTGGAATGTACCACTCCTTGAAAGCCTGGCTCTTTTGCATCTTTTAGGTTTCAGCTCCAAAGTCAAATCTCAGACAAGTCTTCCCTGACTACCTTATCTTCTGAAGCTTTTCTTCTGCTCCTAGTTATTTGCTATCATATCATCCTATTCATTTTCTTCACAACTCTTACCACACTATGAAATTTTCTAGTTCATTTATTTGCTTAATAGTAAATTGCCCATCAGTTTCTAGTAAAAGACAAGCTCCTTGAAGGCAGGGATTTGTCTTACAACCCTAAGTGCCCAACATTGCCTGCCATATGGTAGGCAATAAAAATTTCTTTTGAACAAATTAATAATATATTAAAGTCATTTTAGAAAATGTCAACCTTTAAGTAACAAAGATCTGTAGTATTTTAACCCTGAATATATAACAGATCTATTTTTAGGAAGTTTTTTTATGCTGAAAAATATCTGAAAGGGCAGATTAAAATTAGACCACACAGACAAGTATAGGTCATGGCAAAATACATTGGGAAAATGGAGATGGGTAAAAATGTTTTCTGTCTGAACTAGTTTCAGTTCTTCCCATATCCCAACTACGAGTAGCACATGCTAACCTAAAGACACAGCCACAGTGGAAACACACCAACCAGGAACAGGGGCTTCTATCATCCTGACACAGGGAACGTAGGAGCAATGGAACCATGCCCAGCAGAACTTTGGAGGAAGGTGAAAGGGTTTTAGGGCAGGATCAGAAAAATTGCCAATTTGTCAGGCCAGATCAGAAGTGAGCACGCCTGTCCATGGTGGTTGAAGTGAAGAGTTGATGAATGGGATGCAGCAACTTGGAACCAAAAAGGAGAAGCAGGTTTCTAAGCTGAAACCCATGGTTTATAATCCCTGAGCACAGCACATCTTAATGTTGTAAGAAATTTTCTTGTTAACAAAGACAGAACGTTCATGGATAAGTGACTGGGGCTACTTTCTCCCCTTTTGTGAAATATATGGTGACTTTAATGATAATAACTCATTTAACTTGGAGATCTAGGCAGCTGGATATCAGAAACACAGCATTGGACAAACCCACTAGATACCAGAAAAAATATATAAAAAGAAAGAAGAAAAATGACAGCCAAGCACTTTTGTATAATTAAGCTCTCCTGTGACAATGAAAACAATTAGATAATTTCTGTGTCAACTAGCTGATACGCTAGTTGAGGATAAACAAAAGAATAAACATAGATGTAAAAGCCCAGCACCATGAAAGTCAACTTATTAGACAAGCTTCTAACACCTAGGGTGGTTGACAACTGAGGGAAAAGCTGAGTTATCTTCAGAAAGTAGGCAAATTTCATTCTGCTTTTTTCTCCATGCATGGATGCAGACAACTTCCTTTAAAAGGGAAACACTGTTAGGACCTGATTTTCATCTCCAGGCAGGATCCCTGAAAAAACCTTTCACTACACAAGGCTGGAGGCCAGTGACAAGGTTGATTCTCCAGAACAGTAACACTGGACTCTTCTATTTCTCGTGCAGGAAACCTTTGACCTACTAGAAAGCACTATGTCAACTCCTGGTAACAGACTATTTCACACCTTTTTAACATAGTGAAACAGATAATTCACTTCAAAGAAAATCATGAAAGTGAAAAATGACTTCAATCAATTATTCGAGCAACACAAGTAACACTTAGGAACCACCGCCACTGGATGGAAATATCTACCCAACTAATTTAAAAAAAAAATTGGTCATTTACCTGAATATTTTCAGGTTGTTCCAACCTGATACAGGAGAAATAATTATTACACTGGAGAGAAAAACACTTAAAAAAGACAGCGAGTGCATCTCACTGAACAAATCTGTAACCTTCAGTCATATTTTTCCAGCCAATGAACTGTGATGTCTTTTCCTTTTCAACCAATCGAATAAGGTATCAACCATGACAGTTTATGAAAGAGCAAAGATCAAGCATCACGTCTGTCATCTGGCATGAGTAGAGTTGGTCCTTTATTGTTGAAGGAAGATGGGTGATTTAAAAAGAGTGCATATTTATTCAAACAACTGGTGCCGAGCTCATCACGTGAAGCACTTGGCAAAATCATGTGTGTTCTTCCACCAACTGGCCAATGTCAGAAGTATGAGTCCAAAATGCTGAGGGTCAGATGGGGGAGGTTGCTGAAGGCTAGCTGAAATTCAAAATCTCCGCCCAGTTTCTAATCATGCTTCTAAAAAACCTTACATGATTACTGAACAAAATTCTTTCCCCATATCTTAAAACCAAAACGCTCTGGAAGAAGAATTGATGAGATAAATACACTTTCGTGGTATTAGTTACTGCAAGAAATAGGAAGGTTTAAAGGCTTTGCTACAACTTGCCCCTGCCTAAAGAACTGCCCTCATCCTTTTAATATACACTGTTGTTTATTTAAGCCATTCTTGAATACTTATCAATCTATAATATTTATTTTCAATACCCCAGACAGATGGGATTCAGGCATGTTCCAATTTAGGAGAACTCAATTTGCTTTCAAAATGCCTATCCAATGAAATCCCTTTCTGGATTTCAAATCAATACCCTAACAGGGTTTCCAAGATAGGCTCAATTGATGACCACTTGCTAGAGGTTTTACATTTATATTATGCTTGGATCAATGCTGATGATTTGATTGGAATAGGAGCAGCTGCGCAGAAAAAGTCTTTGGGGTGAGAGAGATTTGTCATGCTCCACTCTGGTAAGAACTAAATTTGGACAATGTGCATTTTGAAATGTTCAGAGTACCATATTAAATCACTACCAAATAGGAGCAATTACAAAGGATTAACATGAACTCCAAATCAAAATTCGAATGAAGAAAAGCAGAGAGCTTTAAAAAAAAAAAAAAAAAAAACAGGAGCAAGAACAACAAAACGTTTCCTGTGTCAGTTTTACAGCTTGATGGCAGGAGACAAAATAGGTCCTTTGCAAGTGTGTTCACACTAATTCCTATCCCCCAAACGTATCAGCCTATATCTTCCATCCCTGCCCCCCATCCTCACTCTCCCCACCCAGAATCACCCAGGGCATGCTAATTAAGCAGCAAACCAAGGGTTTTACACCATCCTATTTCGAACAATCCTTCTGAAAAAACCTGAATGCAAACCCCCCAGCTTATAATGTTAATACCAGGAAGGTCAACAAATGATAAACTGGAATCACAGTCTTACCAAAGAAAGTCAGCTGTCCCCTTGCTATGTTTTTCCCTCTTGAATTTTCAGCCACACATTCGTACCAACCAGCATCCTCCTGCTG
>NW_006775616.1:2299027-2323543 GCF_000442215.2 Lipotes vexillifer | reverse complement strand
CCTGCTGAAAATTGGGGATTTCAAGAATTCCATTTGACTTGTGTCTTCTAGCTTTCCTTGCTATCGGCTTTCCATCAGCTCTTCTCCAGATAATAGTTGGTACTGGACTGAGAGCAAGAAAAAATGGGAGTGAATCAAGTTAGAGAGACTGTTTCTTTTATTTGAACCCATGCTGCTTACAATCCCTTCCTTCTTGCTTCTAAACATTATAAGCTTGCACTAGACAGTGTTCCCCAAATGTCATTTATTCACATATCACTATTAGGATTTTAGTGAGATCCACATCTCCAGTATTATTATATACTTAGTGTTTTCCTTAAAATCAAATAACCTTTCTTAACCTTAAATAAGTTAATCTATATCGTATGCAATATTACCAATGAAATAAAAACAGATTTTTATATGCTTGTTCTATTTTTTCTAGTACATGTTTCTTTTAAAATCATAAATATGAAAATAAAAACGTCCATGCACAAATGCGGAGAATTAAAGATGCCTTCCACTAAGATGAGGTCCAGGCCCCCCTCTCCTTGAAACTGATGGGTGTTTTGGCTACCTGGATTACTAAAATAAGGCAAAAGTGATGTGTCAGTTTCAAGGCTCAGGGGATAGGAAACTGGCAGCCTCTACTTGCTGCCTCTTGGGACACTCTGTGGAACCTCATCAACTTGTAGCAGTCCATTAGGAGGGTGTTTTCAGGAAACTTTACTTAAGTAGTGAGATAAGGAAAGAAACAATCTGTGGGGTCTTTAAGTACTCTCAAGACATCTATCATCCTCCAGCAGAAACTGTTAGGACACACCTTAAATTGCAAGGGCATCACTGAATCTGCAAATCAATGGTTTAGTGAGCTAACCACAGCTTTTAAGATTGCGGCTTCCTAGCAGGGGATACGATTGTTTACCTATTTATTTTTTTATAAAAACACACAGACAAGTAATTACACTAAAGACTTGCTAATCTTCTCTGGAAAACCTGAGATGGTATTTAAAAAATTAGAGCCATCAACTCCACTATACTTGTTTTAAAGGAATTTAAGTTCATTAGGCAGACACTAACTCGAAAGGCAGAAAGGGCTCTATCAAAATTACATTATGGGTGTCTTTACATGTGATGAGATAGATACTTAATACGTGCCTTTACAAATAACTGTACTTAGAGATAGTCTCTCTGCTCTTAAGCGGGCCGTGATGGTGTGTTTCTGCAGCTGGATGTGCATACCCAAACATTTCTGTGTAGATTGGAGGAGCCCAATTTGGGTCCTTTGTTTTCATTCTAGTGCCATTCAAGCAGCTGAACAGTGTGTAATTCATACCCCCTTTGAAGTAGGAACAACGTAAATTTTGCTGTCTTCCTCCACAGAAGATTTTTCAAGGTGTCACCTTGCAGAGTTCACCAAACACATTTCTAGCCTATCCAGTTACCTTCTCTCATCTTTTCTTTGAGTTAAGTTTCCTAATATATATATAAATACATATTTATATACAATAAAAAACAGGATCATATTCTACTGTTTGGCAATCTGCTTTTAGTCTCTTAGTAATAAACCATGGGCATTTTCTAGGCTTCACATGTTGTTTTACAGCTTGACTTTTAATGTTGGTACAGTGTTCAATCCTACAGCAATGTCATAATTTATTTAACGGGGTAAGTTTTCAGGACATAGAAAATGATCACTGTATTTTTCAGCACCAAAGTAAAGATACTATTGCAGTGTATACTGCCATGACTTGAAAACAGGAAAACCAAAAGAATCCTTCCTTTAGAGCTAAAAATAAAATTGAAAAAAAAAAGGAACAGCTTTCTTCCATGGTTGCTGTAAAACACAAAATCATGTGAATATAGATTACATGCTGACACAGGGGGTGAGCAAAAGTTAGTGTTTCTGCCTTAGCCAACATTTGGGTACAGGAAAAGGATAAGGAGTTAGCAGTGACTTAGCCAGATAGGTGGGGTTGGGCATAGAGATTCACGGGCATCATTAAAGTACATAGATGACCAAAAACTTCTTATTTCAGATGACAGCTTTTATCACTGATGCCAAACCTTTCCTGCAGGGTTACTGGCAAAATCTTAACTGATCTGCTTTTCATCTCCCTTATGCCCTCTGACAGATACTGTAATGGAAAATCTAACTGCTTCCCAAGTATGCTTATCTAAGAAGACTCCACAGATTGAATAATAAAATTGTGAATAATTTTCAGATGACTCTGTAAAATAAAGACTCTCTTAGAGAATATCAGGTCTTACCAATCTCTATCCAAAGCAGAAGGAAATGGAAATCGAAAGTAGAAAGAAGATGCTATTGCTTGCATGTGGAATCTAAAATATGACACAAATGAACTTATTTTTGAAACAGAAACAGACTCACAGTCATAGAGAACAGTCTTGTGGTTGACAAGGGGGAGGGAGGTGGGGAGGGATGGATTGGGAGCTTGGGATTAGCAGGTGCAAAGCAGTATACAGAGAATGGATAAACAATAAGCTCCTACTGCATAGCATAGGGAGCTATATCTGATATCCTGTAATAAACCATAATGGAAAAGAATATGAAAAAGAATATATATATATATGTATAATTGACTCACTTTGCTGTACAGCAGAAACTAACACAATACTGTAAATCAACTATACTGCAATAAAATATTTAGAACAGTAGAAAGAAGAGAGGGGCAATTTAAAAGGAAATACAAGACACGTTTGATGCATATTCTGTAAACTGGGACCCGAATGAAAGTCAACATTTTTCCAAACAGTCAACTTCACTGTACCTCAAATGAAGGCCATTGTTTTCCTGTCATTCTGGGTTACATGTACATTACAGGTCACTGTAATAGAACAAAGCACTTTTTCAGAACTGCCCATTCTCCTCTCCTTTGTGGCCATGTCCATCGTGGCAGCCTAACCCCTCTCGTTCCATGACACATCCCCTCTCCATGATGAGAGGGTGAAATCAAAGATGCGCACGCAGAATCACAGCGAGAGAGGCTTGGCTTGCTTTTCAGTTACTTCAGAAACCATCATGGCGAACAGTGCACAGAAAATTCTACACTTGCCCAAGCTGGAGGGAGGACAAGGGAGAAGAGAAACCAGAACTTACTTTCCTAACGCAAAGCATTCCAGCTTCACTGTTGCTCCTTTTGCAGTCGGGACCGTTTCCGGGAACTGCACTTCTATTTTTGGTTCATATTCACCCATCACCCCTGTGAATAAACAAAGGAGCTAAGTCTTGGAGATTCTTTTAAAACATACACAAGTGTTTTTCTGTTAACGTAGGATGCTCCTACACATCACTGTGTGTGCAATTAATGCCTTCCTTTAAAAGCGGCTCCTATCTCTTAACAGCCGTGAATCATGGCTTCTCTCCCAGTTACTGCTGCAGAAAAATTTGTATCACAGCACCACACCATCTGCCTAGGAGTAAATTCTCCATGCATACCCCATTGCTTCTTGCAAATATTTTTTTTAAAAAGTAGTCGTGGGGCTTCCCTGGTGGCACAGTGGTTGAGAGTCCTCCTGCCGATGCAGGGGACACGGGTTCGTGCCCCGGTCTGTGAAGATCCCACATGCCGCGGAGCGGCTGGGCCCGTGAGCCATGGCCGCTGAGCCTGCGCGTCCGGAGCCTGTGCTCCGCAACGGGAGAGGCCCCAACAGTGAGAGGCCCGCGTACCGCAAAAAATAAATAAATAAATAAAAGAGTAGTCACGGAAGAAAAAGAGGAAGGGGTATAAAGTCCTAGTCACCAGGAATATATTATTTTTTTGGAAACGTACTGCAGAAAATTTAAAATACGTTAAAATAATATGGTCATGCTTTATTGTGTCTATATAAAGACAATTTCTGAGTAATCAACTTATCACCACAAATTACTTTTCTTTCACTTTTAAAAGTCAATCTGAATTAGTCATAAATTGGTATATGCAAGGTAACACAAAATTCTTATATTTTTAATATATTCTGAAACAATGACAAAAGAACAATAGGAAGTAACCATTGAAAACAACCTTTAAGTTATACCCACCTTGCCAATGGCAGCAATGGCAGGCTTACCTTGAAGGTCATATTCTCCCACTTTCCCATATCCTGGAAAATTACCGTACAATTATAGCCAAGGCAGCACAGCCTAACAAATTAAGCCCACGCTTTATAACTAAATGCTTATGAATGATTTCTTATCAATACACTCTTGACACTGTCTACCACTACTAATTGTTTTAATATTTCTATTCAATTTCTAGTCATTTCCTATGGTCTCTGATTCATCTGTGCCAATATAAAGTTTGAAATTATCTAGCTTACTAAAACATGATAGGATCCTCCGTTTCATCTCTCCTTTAGGCTTCCCACAGTTAGAGGGAAAACAGACTGAAGGATTCACATGGAAAGGTTAAAAGTAAGGAACAGATGGGGACAGGTACAATGACTAAGAGAAACAGTTCCATTCATTTTGCAGAGGTGACCCTCTTTATCTGCAGCTTCACAGTTTGGGAAGCAGCAATGGGATTTCCTCAATGTGTAAAAAAGAAATCAACCCCAAGTGACAGCTGATGCATTAGTCTAGCTAGGTTTGCTGTGACATATGTCATCAAAAGCGCAAAGTTGAACATACCTGTTGTTTTTATCTTTTCATAGACTGACAGGGAAGAATGGATTTGGAAGACACCTTTGAGTTAATTTGGTTCAGTATTCTTAATCTTGGCATTCATGGATGCATACTTTTCTGCAGAAAGGACCCATACCTAGCAACCCGTACTAGAAAGGACCTTAACCCCCACAAAATGAAAACCACAGTTCTAGTCTGTCCCTGCCTTTCACAAGCAAGTCTGTAATCTCAAAGGGGTTAAACTGTTTGTCTTTAGTCCCACAACAGACTAGTGTTCAAGGTTGCAACTCTGGTCCCTGAGTCCTCATCTTAATCTTTCACTATGGCCTCTGGCCACTGCAGGAGTAACACTCGAAAACTAAATTCCAATACACGAAATCCACGCTTGACACGTTCAGATACAAAACCATTCCCCCCTTTCTGGTCAGTCTCTGAGTCCCCTTGCACTTACGTTTGGGTTTGCCTTCCCTTGAGCATGTGCCCTCACAGCAGGACCATAAAGAGACAGTGCTTGCTAACGCCCGCATTCGCACACTTCTGTTCAACTTGCTAACAAACAACCCATACAGCTGACTCACCATCCCATAAATATCAGTAGTATGACTCGGAGCTCAGGAACAAGTTAACACCTTTTAGTGCTGTGTGTGCGGCTGTGTACCCCGAGAGCAGTGTTACTTAGAAAAACAACTGCCTTGAGAGAAAGAGGTCTTTGGTCCTCCCGGGAAATCAAGACAAACTACATTGCGGTGTATCCTGAGCAGAAGGGAGATGAAATGATAAGGTTAAAATATGGAGGGTCAAGACTGTCTCAGCCATGATCAGGTTTTCCCCCTACTCCCTCATTCTATCAGCATTACATATAAACCTGGTTTCTTTAATCCAACTATGAAAGATACATCAAGGATCAAAAATGTCTCACACATCCTTGTCCTGAGCAACCGAAATAGCACTGCTCAGTGTCCCAGGTCCCTAGCTAATTACCTCCTCATCCTAAAATCCCACCTATTATGGCCCCGACTCAAAATCCCCTCCTCCAGCCTCCTGTACCCCTTTCCTTAATACGTCCTACACTCTGTAGCCCACAGCAGTCTTTAAATGACCAGAAAGTATCAAATCTCTTTTGCTTCAGTTCTCACTGTTTCCCATGACTTACTGTAAAAAACATGTAATGATTCTGTAAATTGACTGAGTCGTGCAACCATCAGCATAACCCAGTTTTAGAACATTTTCATCACCCCGAAAAGACCCCTCATGCCTGTTGACAGTTAATCCCAGAACCAATCCCGGCCCCTGGCAACCACTAACCTGCTTTCTATGTCTATAGATTTGCCTTTTCTGAACATTACATATAAATGAAATCATACAATGTGTGGTCTTTTGCATTTGGCTTCTTTCTTTCTTTTTTTTACTGCCCTAGATGCCAGGAATACAACTGGGAATGTAAGGGAGGAAAAACTATTTCTCTACCTTTCTAAAATTCTTTTGGCTTATTTATTAATTTAGACATTAACAGAAGAAAAAACAAATTTAATTTTGTACATATGGGAGCCTCACACAGGCATGAGAGGGTCAAAGACAGGCAGGCAGTTAAAGCTTATAGGCCATCCTGAGTTAAGGAGGAGGGGGTAGGGATATGGGTCTTCAAAGGGAAGGAAGACAACTCACAGAAATATAGGAAAAGCAAATGTTTGGTAAACAAAGTTTGTTATGCCATGAAGAGACAATAGGATAGAGTTAGGAATTTGAATAAACAGGTCCACTGAGCTCTCCCCAGTCTACCACACCTAGGCCATACTCTTTGTAGTTATCTCTGGTAATAGCTCTCTTTTTGGACCAGGCCCTCTATCTAAATCCTTCTTTTTTTTTTTTTTTTTAATTTAATTTATTTTTTATACAGCAGGTTCTAGTTTATTAGTTAACTATTTTTATACATATTAGCGTATGTATGTCAATACCAATCTCCCAGTTCATCCCACCACCACCACCCCCGCTGCTTTTCCCCCGTGGTGTCCATACGTTTGTTCTCTACATCTGTGTCTCTATTTCTGCTTTGCAAATTGGTTCACCTGTACAATTTTTCTAGATTCCACATATACGTGTTAATATAGGATATTTGTTTTTCTCTTTCTGACTTACTTCACTCTGTAGAAACAGTTCCATTCATTTTGCAGAGGTGACCCTCTTTATCTGCAGCTTCACAGTTTGGGAAGCAGCAATGGGATTTCCTCAATGTGTAAAAAAGAAATCAACCCCAAGTGACAGCTGATGCATTAGTCTAGCTAGGTTTGCTGTGACATATGTCATCAAAAGCGCAAAGTTGAACATACCTGTTGTTTTTATCTTTTCATAGACTGACAGGGAAGAATGGATTTGGAAGACACCTTTGAGTTAATTTGGTTCAGTATTCTTAATCTTGGCATTCATGGATGCATACTTTTCTGCAGAAAGGACCCATACCTAGCAACCCGTACTAGAAAGGACCTTAACCCCCACAAAATGAAAACCACAGTTCTAGTCTGTCCCTGCCTTTCACAAGCAAGTCTGTAATCTCAAAGGGGTTAAACTGTTTGTCTTTAGTCCCACAACAGACTAGTGTTCAAGGTTGCAACTCTGGTCCCTGAGTCCTCATCTTAATCTTTCACTATGGCCTCTGGCCACTGCAGGAGTAACACTCGAAAACTAAATTCCAATACACGAAATCCACGCTTGACACGTTCAGATACAAAACCATTCCCCCCTTTCTGGTCAGTCTCTGAGTCCCCTTGCACTTACGTTTGGGTTTGCCTTCCCTTGAGCATGTGCCCTCACAGCAGGACCATAAAGAGACAGTGCTTGCTAACGCCCGCATTCGCACACTTCTGTTCAACTTGCTAACAAACAACCCATACAGCTGACTCACCATCCCATAAATATCAGTAGTATGACTCGGAGCTCAGGAACAAGTTAACACCTTTTAGTGCTGTGTGTGCGGCTGTGTACCCCGAGAGCAGTGTTACTTAGAAAAACAACTGCCTTGAGAGAAAGAGGTCTTTGGTCCTCCCGGGAAATCAAGACAAACTACATTGCGGTGTATCCTGAGCAGAAGGGAGATGAAATGATAAGGTTAAAATATGGAGGGTCAAGACTGTCTCAGCCATGATCAGGTTTTCCCCCTACTCCCTCATTCTATCAGCATTACATATAAACCTGGTTTCTTTAATCCAACTATGAAAGATACATCAAGGATCAAAAATGTCTCACACATCCTTGTCCTGAGCAACCGAAATAGCACTGCTCAGTGTCCCAGGTCCCTAGCTAATTACCTCCTCATCCTAAAATCCCACCTATTATGGCCCCGACTCAAAATCCCCTCCTCCAGCCTCCTGTACCCCTTTCCTTAATACGTCCTACACTCTGTAGCCCACAGCAGTCTTTAAATGACCAGAAAGTATCAAATCTCTTTTGCTTCAGTTCTCACTGTTTCCCATGACTTACTGTAAAAAACATGTAATGATTCTGTAAATTGACTGAGTCGTGCAACCATCAGCATAACCCAGTTTTAGAACATTTTCATCACCCCGAAAAGACCCCTCATGCCTGTTGACAGTTAATCCCAGAACCAATCCCGGCCCCTGGCAACCACTAACCTGCTTTCTATGTCTATAGATTTGCCTTTTCTGAACATTACATATAAATGAAATCATACAATGTGTGGTCTTTTGCATTTGGCTTCTTTCTTTCTTTTTTTTACTGCCCTAGATGCCAGGAATACAACTGGGAATGTAAGGGAGGAAAAACTATTTCTCTACCTTTCTAAAATTCTTTTGGCTTATTTATTAATTTAGACATTAACAGAAGAAAAAACAAATTTAATTTTGTACATATGGGAGCCTCACACAGGCATGAGAGGGTCAAAGACAGGCAGGCAGTTAAAGCTTATAGGCCATCCTGAGTTAAGGAGGAGGGGGTAGGGATATGGGTCTTCAAAGGGAAGGAAGACAACTCACAGAAATATAGGAAAAGCAAATGTTTGGTAAACAAAGTTTGTTATGCCATGAAGAGACAATAGGATAGAGTTAGGAATTTGAATAAACAGGTCCACTGAGCTCTCCCCAGTCTACCACACCTAGGCCATACTCTTTGTAGTTATCTCTGGTAATAGCTCTCTTTTTGGACCAGGCCCTCTATCTAAATCCTTCTTTTTTTTTTTTTTTTTAATTTAATTTATTTTTTATACAGCAGGTTCTAGTTTATTAGTTAACTATTTTTATACATATTAGCGTATGTATGTCAATACCAATCTCCCAGTTCATCCCACCACCACCACCCCCGCTGCTTTTCCCCCGTGGTGTCCATACGTTTGTTCTCTACATCTGTGTCTCTATTTCTGCTTTGCAAATTGGTTCACCTGTACAATTTTTCTAGATTCCACATATACGTGTTAATATAGGATATTTGTTTTTCTCTTTCTGACTTACTTCACTCTGTATAAGTCTCTAGGTCCATCCACGTCTCTACAAATGACCCAATTTTGTTTCTTTTTATGGCTGAGTAATATTCCATTGTATATATGTACCGCATCTTCTGTCGATGGGCATTTAGGTTGCTTCCATGACCTGGCTATTGTAAACAGTGCTGCAATGAACACTGGGGAGCATGTGTCTTTTTGAATTATGGTTTTCTCTGGGTATATGCCCAGGAGTGGGATTGCTGGGTCATAGCCATGTTCTTCTTAACTGCCATCTTGTCTTGCCTACCAGTTGGCTCCTCAATGAACAATTTTTTAAAGAACATCTCTTTCAAAGATTTCAAATTTCTGAAATATTTTGTTTATTTGTGACTTCTGCCTCCATCACAATGTATACTTCTCATGTTTAGTTCATGTGTTTAGTTCTGTCTTCCATCCAGATTGTAAACCCCATGATGTCAAGTAATATGTCCGTCTTTTTCATGCTTGCTTTTATCTTTGTCTCTGCCCTTAATAGGTGCTCAGTAAAAAACTGCCATGAAACATTTTACAAATAAACTTCTGGGCGCTCTCGAATAACACTGCTGTTTTCTATCATCTTCACAGCTATTTATACATTTGTAATCTCTTCTGTTTTACTTTCACTTCTTTGAGGAATGGAAGTACTTCTGATTTTTTTCTGTTCCTCACAAATCTTAGCTCAGTACAAGGCATATGGAAAAAACTGTGATACGTAGGAATTTGTGAAAGGGAGGAAAAGATGTAGAAATGTGGCTCTTTATACTGGGACACATAATAGCCATTAAGTCAAACATGGAAGTCTTCCCAGGCATGGAAGTTGTTTTTAAGTATTATCATCCTCTTGTTCAAGTTCACTCACTTCAGATCATGTTTCTCTAAAATAAGCTGTGTAGGTTGTTTATGTGGTCACGTGGAGTGATTTGGGTGGACACACAGTGATCTATATTTATGGTTATAGGAACCAAGTAACAGAGTTATCAGTAAAGGTGAAGATTGAACGGTATTTATGGCAGTAGTTATAGAACATACAGATAGGGATCAGAGATGAAATGGCATGCATTTCACTGTTCTTTAAGGAATTTTTATTGTATGTAAAGACTGTCCTAGTATTTAAGTCATAAAAAAATGAAGGAAGCCATTTTCTTCAACATTATGAACATTTTTGGAACACCTGTGAAGCGTTCCATTTAATTTGATTACATCTGGCACAGGCTACATTTTTATTTGACTATTTCTTTCATTTCAACTATTTTGGCCTTTTTCTACATTAAATTTAAAAAGCTGTTGCCTTTTCTTATCTTTTAAGAAACAAAAGGCCCCTTAAAAGAGGAGTGCATTTTTCAAGTCATTCCTCTGACCACCTGTACACTTTTGAACTTAATTGGTCTGTAGCTGCTCTGGTGATTTACATAACAATTAGGCAAAAAGGGTGAGGCCATTGATGGAACTGCTCCAGAATCCTTTTTCCATCTTCAAACTATTTTGGAAGTTGGGAAGATATCAAGGCCTAGGTATGTCTACACAACCAAGGTACAGCTGAAGTAAAAGTGCATAAAATATTGTCAGGATCAACCAGGATTTATAATCTCAGCAATATTTCCTTTCTCCTGACTGAAATATATACATTGCCTATAGAGAAGACTCTTGCTTTCAATTCTAAATAGAGATACCTATATCTATAATTTTAAACATAAGGTGAAAAAAGTCTTAATTCATTAAAATGCATTGTCAATGTTTTCTATTCTTTGGAGTGAGAGAGCCGGCTGCTACAACAATACTGAAAGTTATATCACTTAAAATTTCATACATCAAAGTCTTCAGGAGTCAGGGGCTTAGGTGTATTTACATTCCAATGAATTCAATAACTATTGATTTAACACCAACTATAGCAATGGGGTTATGATGTGCATACCACAGACCTGATCATTATCTTCATGACATTTGTAGTTAACCTTTTCCAGTGCCTTGCATAGTGATGTGGCATATGCACAGAACAATTAATTGTTTATGGAATAACTGAGTTTATTTCCTAAAGAAGACACGCTACAAATTTCTAGGTGTTTTTTCCAAAACCAGTGTTCCTAAACTTTAAATCACCTGGAGGGCTTGAGTTTCAATTAGTAAGTTGAGATGGAGCCTGAGAATGTGCATTTCTCACAAGTTCTCAGGTGATACTGGTCCAGGGAATGTACTTTAAGAACTTCTGTAGCAACCATGAGGTGTTGAGCCAAAGCAAGAAGTTGCACAGAAGAGTAACATACATCATGGGCTAGTCACTGGGAGATGACTAGTAACGCAGAGTCGCACCAGTCACAATGCCAATCAAGAGCCTGGATCCTGCAGACGACCTTGTGGCAATGATTATCTCCCTTTCAAAGCCTGAAAAATTATTAACGCTGATGCTGATGTCTGTAAGAACTAGAATGTGACAGAATAACTGCCAAATTATAGAATATAAAAGAGAAATCAGCCACACACCACTCTTGTTTAACTACAATTTGCAGACAGCTGTCTTGGCAGAAGGAGGCCAGTTTGCAGAATTTTGTGCCGTAAGATTTTGCCAAAACCTGCCTTAGCTGGAATCTGTGGTTGTAAATTAAACCACAGAAGGGACTTTTACCAACTTCTACAGAGTGGGATTTTCTACTGAAGAAAAACTGCAAAAACTGTCCTATGAAAAGTTCCCACATGGCCTTTCTTGAGGCATGAATCATCTGATATATATTGCATTTATCTAAAAATATTTGGAAATATCTGATTAGTCATACACATTTCTTTGGCTGGGTTCACTATTTTACTCTTTTAAGAAAGGCTTGTTTTGCCCTGGGTTGAAGGAGACACTGTAGGATCTAGGGGACTGTCCATGGAATCTCCACCACTACCCAGCCCCTAATCAGTGAATTCCCATTCGAGGCAATATTGTGCAAATAAGAACTTCCCCAGGGCTGGAAAAGAGGAATAAGACACCTGAGGGGTGTATCTCACTTACACTTGGAGTTTTAATGTGACTTCAGAAGCCTGTGGGAGGTGAAAACAAACCCCATTATTTGACCTCAATCAAACATACATCTCTTTCCTTCCTTCTCAATAGTTAAAGGGCAGAGATAACCTGAACTATTCCAGAAAGGTGTCTCCTATGAACGTAGAGTAACTATTTATCCATGACTGCCTGGGACAGTCCTGGTTTACAACAAGTCCTGAAGTATTTTGCTAATAGTTTCCAGTTTGGGCAATTAATTATAAAGCCACCATCTTTTAGGTGAAAGAAAGCCGACTTTTGTCTTTTTTTGACAAAGTACTTTTGTATTGTTCCTACTAAAAAGTTCTTCATATTGTGAGCTAAACAACTCTCTCTCCCTCTAATTTTTTTATGTCTTTCTTATGTATGTATGTACGTATGTATTTATTTTTGGCTGCATCGGGTCTTAGTTGCAGCACGCAGGATCTTTGTTGAGGCATGCGGGATCTTTCGCTGCTGCACGTGGGCTCCTCTCTAGTTGTGGCGTGAGGGTTTTCTCTTCTCTAGTTGTGGCGCACAGGCTCCAGGGCACGCGGGCTCTGTAGCTATGGCGTGCGGGTTCCAAAGCACGTGGGCTCTGTAGTTTGTGGCACACAGGCTCTCTAGTTGAGGCGCATGAGCTCAGTAGTTGTGGTATGGGCTTAGTTGCCCCGTGGCATGTGGGATCTTAGTTCCCTGACCAGGGATCGAACCCGCATCACCTGCATTGGAAGGTGGATTCTTTACCACTGGACCACCAGGGAAGTCCCTCTCCCCCTAATTTGTACATGGTGGTCCTAGTTCAACTCTTTGGAGCCACAAAGAACAAGTCTTGATGGACAGTCTTAAAATATTTAAAGATATTATCCTGTTGTCAGAGATTGGCAAAGTTATTTTTTGCATAGACACAGATAGCAAGGATTTTATTTAGGTTTTGTGAGTCATGCAGTCTCTGATTCAACTCTGCCATTATAGCTGGAAAGCATCCAGAGACAATATGTAAACAAATAAGCATGGCTACTTTCCAATAAAATTTTATTTACAAAAACAGTGGTGGGTTATATGTGGCCCATAAACTAAGGGTTGGCTAAGTCCTGGCTTAGAAGAAATGGGGAAGATAGCAAAGTTTTAGAGAGTCAACAGCATCAACAAACTATAGAACTAACAAGATTTCAGCAAGCTTGCCAAATGCTGAATCACTTACCAGTAAAATAGAGAATGTAAGTAAAAATAAGATATCATTTACAATAGCAATAAAAATTACAGAGAATCTAGGAGTTAGCTAAGAATACTCAACATTTTTATGGAAAAAAATGTTAAACTTTATTTACAAAAGCAGGCCACGGGCAAGACTGGCCTACAGGAGGAAATTTGCCAGCTCCTGGTTTAAACAAATACTGTATCCACTGCCTGGAATTCTTATCCTTCCTGTTAGATTGGCCACATCTTTACAGAAGCTTGAGCTGATTCCCAAGACCAGGCCAGGCTTCCTTACACACAAACCTTGATTTTTTGCATAATCTCACTGCACCTTCACTGCTCCTTGGTAGCTCTTGCCACAATTGAAGCTTAAATAATCCTGCTTTAATTCTCCATCCTCCCCAGTCTGGCTCCACTCCTGCCTCAGGTTGTAATTAGGCTCCTAAGCTAGACTATAATCTATGAGGACATAGAAGACTTTTGTATCCCTAGTGACAAGTATACAACAAGCACTCAATGAACATTTCTTGCTTAAATGCATGATCAAATGAATGCCCAAGTCATCTGTATTCTAGGCTGGACACCTCTCCTGCCCTCTTTCATTTCAAATCCCTCCGTCTGTAAATGTGTTTCCTGGAAGTCAATTCAATAATTCCAATAAGGATGAAACTTTAGACCTTTCATTAATTTGGAGTTCTCTAAAACTGCAGGCTCCCAGGGGCTCTGATCACATCTTTTTATTTTACAGTGTACTATACACAACAGGTACCTAATAGATGCTTCCTAACTGAATAGTGAAATGACCACCTAAGACCTTTTGGCTCCCAGGGACCTGAAATGAATCTGACTATGCTAGAGGTCTAAAGCTGACTGACAAGTTCCTAAGCTTGTCAAGGTTTCAAAATATCCAGATCACTGAGACACTATTAAATCAGATTAGCAATGGCAGTTTAGCAAAATATCTCACATCCTTTAGTCATTCAGATGTTCTTCTCATAAAACAAGTTTTATGCCCACAGATCCTCAAATGTGACGTTGTCAGAGAATTAAATGAAAGACATGATCGCTGTGACAAAGCTACACAAAAGTTGCAATCAGAAGTGAGAGTAAAATAAAGCAACGTGTTTTGGACTAACTCTAGATCTTAGGTAATATAAAATTATGTGCAAGTCAAGGGTATATCTCTGCCTGTTGCCAGGCAGAAGTTTCATCCTTGCCAGTCTAAAGGCTAAATCATCAAAAAAAGGTTTTAGATCAAGTTTACAATCAAAAAGAGATCCTCTTAATGCCTAGGTTTTTAATCTGACAGCTAGGTTAATTAAATGGCCTACAATTGAAGCTGATCTATTCAAGAAGTCCCATTGTGGTTGTTAATGCTCACTTGAGGATCTAACCCAATTTTGGGCAATATTAGGAAAGTGTACTATGAACAGATGGTAGTATCATAATGAAGAATACACTACACTCCATCGATAATCCAGAATATTCTAGAATATTCTAGTTTTCTCTTTTTGATTTTTTTAGTCTTTGGTCTTAAATTTGGAACATTGAAGGGAATGTAGTCTTCTGAGCCACTAGGAAATCCAATGGCCACAGAGGTGAAGGTTCACAAAATGACCCGTGATAGCCTGAAAGAGTGAATGTACCTAGTTTTGCATTCAACTAGGATTGGTTGTTAGCACTAAGAAGAAATCTGATCCAATGAACAGCATCTGTGTGGTGAGTTGTATTTGATACTATGTGGCCTGTGCAAATGCTGAGACTGGAGTAAAGTAAGGTAGAGAGCTGTGACTGGCAACTCAGAAAATAACTAGAAGGACCCTTAGATATAACTTATTATAAATCACTCATTTTTATAGCTAAGAAAACTGAGGACCAAGGAAATGGCATGATTTGTCTCACATGAGTCAGTGGTAGATCTGGGACTACACCTCAGAATCCTACGACTGTTTTTTCCTTCTTGACTTTTAGTGCTACCCTTCTTTAACTGCATCCTAGGTGGTGCCACATCAAACAAGACAAAGCTGGACGGCACCGATGATGGACACTTTCAATCCTATGTTCAGCACGTCTGTTTCTGCCCCACCTTAGACTGCTCTGAAACTCTAGGCTGCTAGGGTTATCAGGTGGTCTCTTGTCCGGTAGGTTAAAATTTGATTTATGTTGAGAAGATTAAATGCTTCAATGCTGACCTTGTTCAATGTTTTCATGGCTAAATAAAATTAGGCTTGGGGAAATGGGTCAGGACTTAGAAAAATATGGTCAGTTATTTTGTTATATTGAAAATACAAATTTTTAATAATTTAAATTTACAGTGAAGTATAATAAACATTCAGAAAAGTATTTTACATTTCAACTTCCAAAGACAATATATATAGTGTATATAAATACATGTATATTTATACACACACATCCTACATATATATGCTTATCAATGTATAAAAATATGGGGATGGAGGAAGGAAAGAGAGACAGAGAGAGGCAGAATGTGAATTCTAAGATAGGATAAATCCTTTGTTTCCTGTTCCCTAGTAGCTCTTCTACTGAGAGTTCTAATTAGCAGTAATATTCTAAAATATTTAACAACCAATGTGCAAAGCAAAGAACCATCAGACACACACTGGCTATAAACTGCTCAACATTTGTCTTGGTTCTAATAAGCAAAATAAGGAACTGCCCAACCAATCCCCAGCCAGTCTCAAGGAAAACACAGAAAAAAGGCAAAGGCCATACAGTAATTTTTCATGCTCAGTTACATACATGTTTATGTAAAGTACATAAACAACCTCGCAGACCTGATCTCATTTTCCCAAGACTGTCCAAATTTTTGCTAATTTCTTTTATCTTTAGCCATTTTAGAGCAAGTCAGGGGTAATAACTAAAGACAGAAAAAGTAGCCATTACCTTTGTTTATGGAAATATAGGTACAATTCTTTGAAATCTGTGAAGGAAGAACACAATGGAGCAAGCTCATCATCAATAACCAGCAACTGGGTTAATACTGATCCTTGGACTACTTTAGTATCTGTGCTAAAAATAATTATGATACATTTTTCTCAATTAAATCTGTTTCTTTCACGGTACCAATGCAACTGGTGCACTTTCCCACATAATGAGTTTTATTATCATTTCAAAGCAGATTTGAAAATACCTAGATAAGGGACTTTGCTGGTGGTCCAGTGGCTAAGACTCCGCACTTCCACTGCAGTGGGCGCGGGTTCGATCCCTGGTTGGGGAACTAAGATCCCGCATGCCGTGCAGTGTGGGAAAAAACCTAGATAAATAAATATTAACTCTAATGTAAAATTCTCTCACATTTTTCCAGCCCTCAGTTTTATAGTACTTCCTCGTGATGAACACTACAAATAACATACAGTTTTTAGGAGAATTCCCAAAATAAAATTTGCAAAATCATAATGTAAATATGTAAATCCAGAGGCCAAAAAATCTTTTCTGAACCTCAGTTAAATAGCATGGTAAGTGGAGACTAAGAATTTGATCCCACTGCTGTCCTGATTTGCTTCTCTGGTCCTTAGTTCCCTTCTTTCTCGAAGAATAAAGGTGTAAAATTGGGTGATCTCTAAGTGCCTTCTAGATCCAATAAAATGTGAATATCCCTTTCACCAAACATTTTTCTAAAACAAAAAGAAAATCTCTAATCATTGAAGAAAAATGAGAAAACACAGAGAAGCAGAAAGAAAATAAGAACGGAACATTTTACCACTAAAAGTTAACTGCTTTAAAGTTTAACACTGTTAGCATTTTGGAGAGTAGGATTCCAGCTTTCTCTGTCATTCTCCACATACATTTTACCAAACAAGGATAACAGTATCCATTCACTCTGTAATCTGTTTTTTAAAAATATAATTTGTGGAGCATATCTTAGGTAGGGAAGTTATTGACGTACAAAACAGTATTGCTGTGTTGTCACTGTTCAAAGCAGTTTACCTATAATTTCACACATGGAGTAAGTCTCTGAGGTAGGTACAGCTATCCTCATTTGACTGATGAGAACACCGTGAGGTGAGGTTAAACTGATGTCCAAGGTCACGTCGCTAATAAGTGGTGGGGCTGGATTCCACCCAGGGAACCTGGCTTACCTCCTCAACACCCTGCCCTACATTTCAGTCATGATCTGAGATGTAGGCAGGGGTGAGCCATGTGAAGAGCTGGGGAAAAGGGAGCAACAAGTATGAAGGTCTCGCAGAACCACAGTGTGTTGGGGGAGAGAGCTAAAGAGGGTCAGCAGGCTCAACACGGAGCACATCGCCCTTGGTTCCTGATAGGAACATGGACTGATGGGAGGTGTCTACTGTTCACTTCTGACTCACTGTAACCTTTGGGGCTGGAAATAGTCACAGTCCAGACTGCTTAGTTGAAACTCTAAGGAAATAACCTGAATATTGAGGATACCTAGCTCTTTAAGCTACATCTGCACCTAGCAAGGGAAATGATCAGCCATGTCAATTAGTTCAGTGCAGGCAAAAAGCTCCATTGCCTTGCTTATCCACATTTTGGAGGCAGAAGGAGGCTATGAAATTTTGAGCGAGCTTCAGTTATCGAGATGCTTGTACAAATTCCATACTCACCTTGCACTTGCACTAAAGACCAGACTGGGCAGAATGATAATTTCATTGATTTTACTCTCACAGTGTACACTTTAACGAGAATGTCATTTTTATTTTGCAATCTCTTCTTGATTCATCTTTCCCCTTTTCTCTTACCTCCAGACAAGAGCTAATTAAATAATCTATTTTGTGCTTAGTAATACAGTTCGAGCAGCCATTTTATGTATTCCAGCCTAAATGGGAAAGACATATTATGAATTTTCACCGTGTAGCTCTCAGGGAAATTAGAAATGAATGGGCATTAATTGCTGAAGAATGGGATCCTTAGTCTGCTAATTCTGTGATAAAATATTCTAATAGAACACATTTGTCATCTCTATGAAGATATACTGGGCAAGTCGAGATAAACCTAAAAGCCAAGCAGAATGCAGAGTTGTGGCCAACTTGTGTCACCTAGGAAGACTGTGGACTTCCCGTGTTCCTGAATTTTCGTTCCTTCTCTCCGAAGCAGCAACTCTGGGTGATGTTTCTCCTGGGCTGTGTCTTAGTGCATCAAAGTCAACATTTGACTATATTTTCTCCTTGATGTACCAAACTGGATAACACCACTGAACGGACATTTTGGCATAAGCGTATTATGGGCAGAGGCCAGAGGGGCTGTATTTTTAAATAATTCAGTACAGAATGCCCCTGGAACACATATCTCGAAACAGATTTTTTATCCTTAGATCTAGAGAGACGGCACTGATAGCTTTTTAACAGAATCGATCCTTTGCCTACCTTTCTCGTTAAACTGATGACATTGTTCAGTTTTATTTAATGTAACTCAGCCTAATGCAACACAGTCATTTAACATTCGCCATGTGGCAAGCACTGTGCTGCACCCTCGCACCAAACTGGATGAAAACTGTGGTCTGTGCTTGATCACATGTCAGTGTCAGCGGGGTCGGGGAGGGCAGGCTGACAAGTAAATATGAATATACCAGATGAATATTATGATAGAGAGATGGACCAAGAAGCACAAAACAAACAATTCTTTCTGTTGCTAAGGGAGAAGTCATGCTTTTGGCTTCATAAATAATGACTAAAATAATATTCTGAATTTCTCCCTTATAGACCTGTTCAGTAAAACCATTTCAGTAAACGGCATTCCCATCCACCCAGCTGCTGTGCCAGAAACCTATGTGTCATCCTCGATTTTCTCTTTCACCACCTCCCACATGCAATGCATCAGCAAGTCCTGGCAGCAAACTGCAAACTATATCCTGAATCCATCCCCTTCTCTCCTCTCCACTGCCACCCGGTAGTTCAAGCTGCCATCGTTTACTGCGTGAATTACGGCAACCGTCTTTAACTGGACTTCCAGTTTTGACCCTCACTTTTTTAAAAGTCCATTTTTCACACAGTAGCTAAGCTATCTTTTAAAAAAACATACATAACTCTCTTACATAAAACCCTCAAATGGCTTTTCATTTCACTTGAAACAAAACACAGTCTCCAACCTCAACTCAAACCACCCTCTTCCCTGGTCACTATGCTCCATAAGGCTCACATTCTGTTTACTCTCTGAACATGCCAAGTGATTTATTTTTAGGCCTCAGGGCCTTTGCATGTGATGTTAACTCAGCCTGGAAAACTCCTCCCTCTGATCTTCACAGGACAGACTTCTTATCATTCAGGTGTCAGCTCATGTCATCCCTTCAGAAAGGTTTTGCATGACAACCCTGTCGAGACATTCCATCCCACAGAACCTCTGTTTCATCATACTCATTTATTTATTACTATCTAAAATACTGCATTTTGGGTTTTGCTTATGTTTGTTTGTTTGTACCTGTATCCTCTGAACAATGTAAATGCCATGAGAAGGGGTCTTATGGTTTTTGTTCACTGGTGCCCATAGTGACTGCCACATAGTAAGTGCTAAATGAACATATGTTAAATGCATGAATAAGTAAATGAATGATTGAAATCTACATTATTTGCTCAAAAATTCAAGCTTGGTCTATGCTGTAAGGATGCTCAGACTTTCTCTGCAGAGGTGGTTTGAGAAGGCACCCGATATACAGCATAATTCAGGGGGAGGGGTCACACAGAAATGACCTCCTGGAGAAAGTAATATATTTGAAGAAACTGGAAGGACCAGTATAAGTTAGTCAAGAGACCAAGAGAAGGAAGAGCATTTCAAGAAGAGGGAACAGAATACATATAAGTACTCATCGTGAACGTACAAGGACTCATGGTGGGGAAAAGGCATGGTGCTATTAGAATTTGGAATACAGATCGGCAAGATTGTCTTCAAAGCACACATGATGAATTACCATATACTGCTATGTCATCCATCTAAGTAAGTAAAGTGAAATTCATATATTTTCTTGAAATATTCTTACCAAAGTGTGGGAAATTAAAACTTCTATCTCAAATAAGACTTGACATTCTTGCATTTCACTGTGGTTGGAACTATGTCTTCAGTATCATAAATCCAGAAGTTATTTGGATAATTTAGAAGTTCTCTTTGGACACTGAATACTAAATTACATAGAATTGATTAATGAGCTAATTGTTTAACCTTCTACTTCATTTTGCCTCTGTACACAATTTAAGTGGAAAGAAACAAGAAATAGATTCCTTTGTTATTTAGAGTCACCTAAATCCACATTCCATTCCTGTTGAGATTAGCAATTAGATTTCTAATTAGTCTTCCAAAATGGATTCATGGGTTTATTTCTTACATAAGTGTAGGAAATATAGGTACTGAATGTAGAGAGCATTAAACTTTTCTTAAATTTAATTGACACAGTCAAGCTTTGCATGCCAATAACATAACCACCTCCTGAATTCAACCTATGATCACAAAAAGCAGAATTACGAAAATCCCTTTGAAAACTCACCATCATTTCTCAATATTAGCGGTGTGGGTGGCCCCAGGACCTTTTGGTTTGTTACTGTATTTGTAACCACACAGGTATAATTTCCAACATCTGATTTTTCTACTTTGGCAATATACAGATTCCCAGTCTCTTGAGAAACGAAGCGGCGATTATCCTGATAGGAAGGGTATTCATTGAAAATCCAGGCATAGCTCAGCTCTGAAAGCAAAAGGAATCATCATTACAAATATGTCTTTTGTAAGAACTCTACTGTACTCATGAAAGAACTGGTCAAGTTAAAAATTCATATTCCTGCCCAATGGTCCTTTTTCAGCGGGCTAAATATCAGTAGGAAGTAATTACAGTCCCTTAAAGCATTTACAGTCTTCCTACCATCAGTCAGTGAGATTTTATTCCTATATGACTAGAAGGTGCACTGAGAGCCGATTAAGAGAAGTCCAATCTCTTTAAATCAAGGGAGTAAGTAAGCATTTATAGTTTGCTAACCATGTGCCAAGCACCATGTAATTACTTACAGAGCTAATGCTCAAATTACAGACCCAGAGAGTCTACAATCTTGATATACCCTGGAAACTATTTATATCACTTCTTTCAATTGATAGATAATAATCATAATAGTACATCACGGTGCCACATACTTGCATAGTATTTCGCGGGTTTCCAATACATTTTATAGTTTTCCATTAACTGAGAAACTTTGGCACAGAGGAACAAAGTAACGAATCTAAACTCAGCCCTAGTTAGAGACAATTCTGAGTCTCAATCCAGTCTTTTCCCAATGCCTCTTAGTCTTGATGCAAATTCTTACTCCTTTCTCACTTGTGAGGTTGAACTCCTTTCCCACTATTTTAGTGAGATGGGAATTTAATATTGTAGCAAATACTCACTAAACATACAATGACTGGTTGCCTGGTCCCATAAATGCAAATCTGTATTTTTAAAAAATTAGCTGAAAAAATTATTACATACATAAGGGAGTGACTATAAAGTAGCCATCAAAGAGTGACCTCACAAACACTTACTCATCCCAGAACGCCAGTGGGATGAGTGTAATAGGCAGTCATACCTGAAAATATTCCTTTGAAAGATCTAATTTTTCTTAAGAACTAGGTGAATGTTTTGTGAACGAGCACGTTAGCCCATGCTTTCAATTTCAGAAAAGAAACCTAAATGACAGCGGGTTTAAATGATTTGCTGCAGTGAACTACTGTGCTCTGAGGAAACCAAACTTTTTAGCTCCAGGCATTCCATGATTCCTCTCTTTAAAGTGTGATCCCCAGATTTGTTCAAAGCTGGAGAAGTGATATAGTACCCACTGGCACTGATTAGCCAACATGACCTGCTTTATTTTCAAAAGTTATTTTAGGCAGGAAGAAGAAGCAACTAGAGGCAAAGGGAGTCTCAGGTTTCAGAACTAGTTGGCTGTGTTCTTGTATGCTGCTCTCTAATATGATCCTGGCCTAAATTCTAAATGTATGGAGTGTCCTTGGAAAATGGCAGAAAGGTCACCTCAGCTTTGTATATTGAATACTAACTATTGGAAAAGGCACTTGTTGTTTAGCACTTCAATGAGTCCCCGGTTGTAATTGGCCTCAATAACTGAATGTGCAATAGGAAACATATTCTGTCTTAAATAACCCACTGTTTACATACAAAGGAGGGGTCATGCAGATTTCTTTCCCTTTATCACTGGATTATAACATTTCCGTATGCATTATTTTAGAGAGAGATAATTATGTTTATATGAGAATAGCTAATCATTTTATTTACACGTGTGCATGTAATTATAAATAACCCCATGCTGATGTCAAGAGGATACTCAGTGTAAATAAACAAGTGCTTCCCCAAAAGCTAGTTACTTCCTCAAGAAACTAAAATCTGGGGGAGGAAAGGCCCCTCTAATAGGTCATGAAGAAGTACCATGTGGTGCAGCAATTTTCCCATAAAAACAGGAGATTTAACAAACAGTACAGAGCAATGTACTCCTCTCTCAATTTGGTATGTGAGTTTCAGGAAAACGAAGTAATCCCTGAGCTTCTCAATTTTCTCATATGAACAATGAAGAGAACACTGCTTATTCCCTAATTAACTATAAGAGAGTTTTAAGAAAAAATTAACATATCCAAAGTCACAAGGTAGAAGTCAGAAAGTAATTTACCAGCAAAATATTAATTAACACACACTTCTCCAAGGAGAGTTATAATCACATATATAAACTGTGTATATATATTTTTTCCTGAAGATATTTTTCAAAACTGTTGCTAGTGGCTAGTGCCACAAGGCTTTCTTAATTCTGTAGGAGGACAGTTTAGTAACTAGAAAGTTGTATGGACCACGCATATCAGGAAAAAAGACATCTGCTTTGTTATTTTCCTAATTGGAGTAAAAAAAAAAAAATGACGAGAAAACCAAAACTCAAACCTGTATTCCATAAAGAAAGCCATTTAAATTTTTTTTTTTTTAAGCCATTTAAATTTAAACACTCTCCCTTTCAATTTCTTAATCCATCAAAAGGGGATAATTAATAAATGTGATACAGGTATGTGGTGACGATCAAGTTACGTGAAAGCCCTCTGAGTGATAAGCACATCTGTATCATTAAAAGTTAAATCATTTTTAAAGTAAATATAAGAACAAAAGTCAATGAACATGCTGTTGATCTATTTAAATTATTTTGGTTTCACTGCTTGTGTTACTTAGTGCTTTAGTAGGAGATGCAAACAACTGTAAACATATTCTGCAGGATTTTCTAAACTGTGGTCCTTGGAATACTAATTCCCTGTTAACAGAAGTTCTCTACACCCCCGTCTACCTCAAATTTAAAAAGGTTACATGACCAAATGACTTTAAGAAGCACTGGATTAAGTGAAGTTTAACTGATTTAAAAATTTTTCCTTTCAGGACTTGCAAGAGGTTTTTAACATGCCAATGTTCCTCAAATTTCTTAGAGAGTATGTAAGCCATGCAAACTTATTTGATAGAGAACTGCCTCCCAACCCCTTCACCCACACACTGTTTTTCTAAAAATTTATTAAGATGTCACAAAACCTAGGTTGGGAAACCCTGAACTAATGCAAAGATTTCAATTCAAGAAATGGTAAGTTTAATATAAAGATTATTAACTGTATTACTTCAGTTCTGGGGAAAGCCATTAAGTTACAATAAACAACGGAAAACAACAAAATGTTGAAATAAAGTTGCAATAAGTTTCCGAAATTGTAATAGGAATATAACACTGTAACCATTTCCAATGCTGTAGACAAAGGAAAAAAACCATAGTTCTGAAGACAAGTCTCAAATGGATTGTGCTAAGGATGGTAACTAATATCAATTCAACATGCAACCTTTGTAAAATACTGTTGAGCCCCAAAATGCAAAGGTTAGCCAAAGAATCTTGGCTGGTGCACTGGTGAGATCACGTTGAGCTAAACGCTGAGCCCCTTGAAGGCAGAAAGTCTCTGAAAATGATATTAATTTATTTTTCTTCACAGTAAAGAGCACTACCTGGAAGACTGTATTTTTATTTGCCCACAACAATGAGTAAGGAGCATGAGTAATATAATATAATGATAATGCAGACATCAAAGCAGGGAAATATGTAGTAAGACTAAAAATTACGCAACATATAACTTGACTAAAAATTACTGCAACATATAACTTGCAGTAATTCAAACAGTATGGTATTAGCATAAAAACAGACACATAGATCAATGAAAGAGAACCCAGATATAAACCTATACATATATGGTTAGCAAACTTACTACTAAGGAGCCAAGAATATACCATAGGGA
>NW_006775616.1:2263289-2298982 GCF_000442215.2 Lipotes vexillifer | reverse complement strand
AGGGAAAGAACAATAATTTGGTAAATGACATTGGGAAAACTGGACAGTCACATGCAAAAGAATGAAACTGGAACACAACCTTGAACCATACACAAAAGGTAACTCAAAGGGGATTAAAGATTTGAATGTAAGACCTGAAACCATAAAACTCCCAGAAGAAATAATAGGCAGTAAGCTCCTTGACATGGGGCTTAGAGATGACTTTTTGAATGTGACATCTAAAGCAAAAGGTAAAATAAGCAAGTGGGACTGCATCAAACTAAAAAACTTCTGCACAGCAAATGAAACCATCAATAAATTGAAAAGGCAACCTACTGAATAGAAGAAAGCATTTACAAATCATATATCTGATAAGATGGTTAATATCCAAAAAATATAAAGAACTACAACTAAGCAGCAAAAAAAAAAAAAAAAAAAAAAAAAATCTGACTAAAACTGGGCAGAAGCTCCCTGTTGGCTCTCTGGCCTGAGGCGACTCAGCACTGGAGCCTACCCGGCTCTTTTTACTTTTTTTTTACCATCTTTATTGGACTATAATTGATTTAAAATGGTGTGTTAGTTTCTGCTTTATAACTAAGTGAATCAGCTATACATACACATACATCCCCATATCGATTCCCTCCTGTGTCTCCCTCACACCCACCCTCCCTATCCCACCCCTCTAGGTGGCCACAAAGCACCAAGCTGATCTTCCTGTGCTATGCTGCTGCTTCCCACTAGCTTTCGGTTTTACATTTGGTAGTGTATATATGTCCATGCCACTCTCTCACTCTGTCCCAGCTTACCCTTCCCACTCCCCATGACCTCAAGTCCATTCTCTAGTAGGTCTGTGTCTTTATTCCCGTCCTGGCCCTAGGTTTTTCATGACCATTTTTTTTCTTTTTATTTTTTTTAGACTCCATATACATGTGTTAGCATACGGTATTTGTTTTTCTCTTTCTGACTTACTTCACTCTGTATGACAGTCTCTAGGTCCATCCACCTCACTACAAATAACTCAATTCGTTTCTTTTTTATGGCTGGGTAATATTCCATTGTATATATGTGTCACATCTTCTTTACGCATTCATCTGTCGATGGATGCTTAGGTTGCTTCCATGTCCTGGCTATTGTAAACAGAGCTGCAATGAACATTGTGGTACATGACTCTTTTTGAATTATGGTTTTCTCAGGGTATATGCCCAGTAGTGGGACTGCTGGGTCGTATGGTAGTTCTATTTTTAGTTTTTTAAGGAACCACCATACTGTTCTCCATAGTGACTGTATCAACTTACATTCCCACCAACAGTGCAAGAGGGTCCCCTTTTCTCCACACCGTCTTCAGCATTTATTGTTTGTACATTTTTTGATGATGGCCATCCTGACTGGTGTGAGGTGATATCTCATTGTAGTTTTTATTTGCATTTCTCTAATGATTAATGATGTTGAGCATCCTTTCATGTGTTTGCTGGCAATCTCTATATTTTCTTTCGAGAAATGTCTATTTATGTTCTGCCCATTTTTGGATTGGGTTGTTTGTTTTTTTGATATTGAGCTGCATGAGCTGCTTGTAAATTTTGGAGATTAATCCTTTGTCAGTTGCTTCATTTGCAAATAATTTCTCCCATTCTGACACCCGGCTGTTTGGTGGGGCTAATGGTAGACTCTGGGAGGGCTCACACCCCGGAGTACTTCCCAGAACTTCTGCTGCCAGTGTCCTTGTCCCTGCAGTGAGCAACAGCCATGCCCCACCTCTGCAGGAGACCCTCCAACACTAGCAGCCGTGTGGCTGACAGGGTCTTGGCGCTCCGGCCGGGTGTCAGGCCTGCGCCTCTTAGGGGGGAGAGCTGAGTTCAGAACAATGGTCCACAAGAGACCTCCCAGAGCCATGTAATAATATCAAATGGTGAAAGCTCTCCCAGAGATCTCCATCTCAATGCTAAGATGAAGCTCTGCTCAACAACCAGCAAGCTACAGTGCTGGATACCCCATGCCAAACAAATAGCAAGACAGGAACACAACCCCACCCATTAGCAGAGAGGCTGCCTAAAATCATACTAAGGTCACAGACACCCCATAACACACCACCGGATGCGGTCCTCCCCACCAGAAAGACAAGATCCTGCCTCATCCACCAGAACACAGGCACCAGTCGCCTCCAACAGGAAGCGTACACAACCCACGGAACCAACCTTATCCATTGGGGGCAGATGCCAAAAACAACAGGAACTAAGAACCTGCAGCCTGCGAAACGGAGACACCAAACACAGTAAGTTAAGCAAAATGAGAAGACAGAGAAATATACAGCAGATGAAGGAGAAAGGTAAAAACCCACCAGACCAAACAAATTAAGAGGAAATAGGCAGTCTACCTGAAAAAGAATTCAGAGTAAAGATAGTAAAGATGATCCAAAATCTTGGAAATAAAACGTGGAAAATACAAGAAACATTTAACAAGGACCTAAAAGAACCAAAGAACAAACAAACAATGATGAACAACACAATAAATGAAATTAAAAATTCTCTTGAAGGAATCAATAGCAGAATAACTGAGGCAGAAGAACGGATAAGTGACCTGGAAGATAAAATAGTGGAAATAACTTCTACAGAGCAGAATAAAGAAAAAAGAAAGAAGAGAATTGAGGACAGTCTCAGAAACTTCTGGGACAACATTAAACGCACCAATATTCGAATTATAGGGGTCCCAGAAGAAGAAGAGAAAAAGAAAGGGACTGAGAAAATATCTCGAGATTATAGTTGAAAACTTCGCTAATATGGGAAAGGAAATAGTCAATGAAGTCCAGGAAGCACAGAGAGTCCCATAGAAGAAAAATCCAAGGAGAAACATGTCAAGACACATATTAACCAAAGTATCAAAAATTAAGTACAAAGAAAAAATATTAAAAGCAGCAAGGGAAAAGCAACAAATAAGATACAAGGGAATCCCCATAAGGTTAACAGCTGATTTCTCAGCAGAAACTCTGCAAGCCAGAAGGGTGTGGCAGGACAAATTTAAAGTGATGAAAGGGAAGAACCTACAACCAAGATTACTCTACCCAGCAAGAACATCATTCAGATTCGACGGAGAAATTAAAACCTTACAGACAAGCAAACACTAAGAGAATTCAGCACCACCAAACCAGCTTTACAACAAATGCTAAAGAAACTTCTCTAGGCAGGAAACACAAGAGACAGAAAAGACCTACAATAACAAACCCAAAACAATTAAGAAAATGGTAATAGGAACATACTTATCAATGATGACCTTAAATGTAAATGGATTAAATGCTCCAACTAAAAGACACAGACTGGCTGAATGAATACAAAAACAAAACCCATATATATACTGTCTACAAGAGACCAATGCAGACCTAGGGACACATACAGACTGAAAGTGAGGGGATGGAAAAAGATATTCCATGCAAATGGAAATCAAAAGAAAACTGGAGTAGCAATTCTCTTATCAGACAAAATAGACTTTAAAGACTATTACAGGAGGGCTTCCCTGGTGGCGCAGTGGTTGAGAGTCCACCTGCCAATGCAGAGGACATGGGTTTGTGCCCTGTTCCAGGAAAATCCCACATGCCATGGAGCGGCTGGGCCCATGAGCCATGGCCGCTGAGCCTGCACATCCGGAGCCTGTGCTCCGCAACAGGAGAGGCCACAACAGTGAGAGGCTCGCGGACCCCAAAAAAAAAAAAAAAAAAAAAAAAAAAAAAAAGACTATTACAAGAGACAATGAAGGACACTACATAATGATGAAGGGATCAATCCAAGGAGAAGATATCACAATTGTATATATCTAGGCACCCAACATAGGAGCACCTCAATACATAAGGCAAATGCTAACATCCACAAAAGGGAAAATTGACAGTATCACAACCATAGTAGGGAGCTTCAACACCCCATTTTCACCAATGGACAGATTATCCAAAATGAAAATAAATAAGGAAACATAAGCTTTAAATGATACAGTAAACAAGATGGACTTAATTGATATTTATAGGACATTCCATACAAAAACAACAGAATACACTTTCTTCTCAAGTGCTCATGGAATATTTTCCAGGATAGATCATATCTTAGGTCACTAACCAAGCCTTGGTAAATTTAAGAAAATTGAAATCATATCAAGTATCTTTTCCAGCCACAATGCTATGAGACTAGATATCAATTACAGGAAAAAATCTGTAAAAAATACTAACACATGGAGGCTAAACAATACACTACTAAATAACCAAGAGATCACTGAAGAAATCAAAGAGGAAATCAAAAAATACCTAGAAACAAATGACAATGAAAACACGACAACCCAAAAACTATGGCATGAAGCAAAAGCAGTTCTAAGGGGAAGTTTATAGCAATACAATCCTACCTCAAGAAACAAGAAACATCTCAAATAAACAACCTAACCTTACACCTAAAGCAATTAGAGAAAGAAGAACAAAAAACCCTCAAAGTTAGCAGAAGGTAAGAAATCATAGAGATCAGATCAGATATAAATGAAAAGCAAATGAAGGAAACGATAGCAAAGATCAGTAAAACTAAAAGCTGGTTCTTTGAGAGGATAAACAAAATTGATAAACCATTAGCCAGACTCATCAAGAAAAAAAGGGAGAAGACTCAAATCAATAGAATTAGAAATGAAAAAGGAGAAGTAACAACTGACGCTGCAGAAATACAAAGGATCGTGAGAGATTACTACAAGCAACTCTATGCCAATCAAATGGACAACCTGGAAGAAATGGACAAATTCTTAGAAAATCACAACCTTCCGAGACTAAAGCAGGAAGAAATAGAAAATATAAACAGACCAATCACAAGCACTGAAATTGAGACTGTGATTAAAAATCTTCCAACAAACAAAAGCTCAGGACCAGATGGCTTCACAGGCGACTTCTATCAAACATTTAGAGAAGAGCTAACACCCATCCTTCTCAAACTCTTCCAAAATATAGCAGAGGGAGGAACACTCCCAAACTCATTCTACGAGGCCACCATCACACTGATACCAAAACGAGACAAAGATGTCACAAAGAAAGAAGACGACAGACCAGTATCACTGATGAACACAGATGCAAAAATCCTCAACAAATCACTAGCAAACAGAATCCAACAGTACATTAAAAGGACCATACACCATGACCAAGTGGGGTTTATCCCAGGATGCAAGGATTCTTCAATATATGCAAATCAATCAATGTGATATACCATATTAACAAACTGAAGGATTAAAATCTATATGATCATCTCAATAGATGCAGAGAAAGCTTTTGACAAAATTCAACACCCATTTATGATAAAAACTCTCCAGAAAGTAGGCATACAGGGAACTTACCTCAACATAATAAAGGCCAAATATGACAAACCCACAGTGAACATCGTTCTCAACGGTGAAAGACTGAAACCATTTCCACTAACAACAGGAACAAGACAAGGGTGCCCACTCTCACCACTCTTATTCAACACAATTTTGGAAGTTTTAGCCACAGCAATCAGAGAAGAAAAAGAAATAAAAGGAATCCAAATCAGAAAAGAAGAAGTAAAACTGTCACTGTTTGCAGATGACATGATACTACACATAGAGAATTCTAAAGATGCTACCAGAAAAGTACTATAGCTTATCAATGAATTTGGTAAAGTAGTAGGATACAAAATTAATACACAGAAATCTCTTGAATTCCTATACAGTGATGATGAAAAATCTGAAAGAGAAATGAAGGAAACACTCCCATTTACCACTGCAACAAAAAAGAATAAAATACCTAGGAATAAATCTGCCTAAGGAGGCAAAAGACTTGTATGCAGAAAACTATAAGACAATGTTCGAAGAAATTAAAGATAATACACACAGACGGAGAGATATACCGTGTTCTTGGATTGGAAGAATCAATATTGTGAAAATGACTATACTACCCAAAGCAGTCTACCGATTCAATGCAATCCCTAACAAATTTCCAATGGCATTTTTTTTCGAACTACAACAACAAATCTTAAAATTTGTATGGAGAAACAAAAGACCCAGAATAGGCAAAGCAGTCTTGAGGGAGAAACACAGAGTTGGAGGAATCAGACTCCCTGACTTCAGACTATACTACAAAGCTACAGTAATCAAGGCAATACGGTACTGGCACAAAAACAGAAATATAGATCAAGGGAACAAGGTAGAAAGCCCAGAGATAAACCCACGCACCTATGGTCAACTAATCTATGACAAAGGAGGCAAGGATATACAATGAAGAAAAGACAGTCTCTTCAGTAAGTGGTGCTGGGAAAACTGGACAGCTACATGTAACAGAATAAAATTAGAACACTGCCTAACACCATACACAAAAATAAACTCAAAATGGATTAGAGACCTAAATGTAAGACCAGACACTATAAAACTCTTAGAGGAAAACATAGGCAGAACACTCTTTGACATAAATCACAGCAAGATCTTTTTTGATCCACCTCCTAGAGAAATGGAAATAAAAACACAAATAAACAAATGGGACCTAATGAAACTTCAAAGCTTTTGCCCAGCAAAGGAAACCATAAACAAGACGAAAAGACAACCCGCAGAATGGGAGAAAATATTTGCCAACGAATCAACGGACAAAGGATTAATCTCCAAAATATATAAACAGCTCATGCAGCTCAATATTAAAGAAACAAACAACCCAATCCAAAAATGGGCAGAACACCTAAATAGACATTTCTCTAAAGAAGACATACAGATGGCCAAGAAGCACATGAAAAGCTGCTCAACATCACTGATTAGCAGAGGAATGCAAATCAAAACTACAATGAGGTATCACCTCACACCAGCTAGAATGGGCATCATCAGAAAATCTACAAACAACAAATGCTGGAGAGGGTGTGGAGAAAAGGTAACCCTCTTGCACTGTTTCTGGGAATGTAAATTGATACAGCCACTATGCAGAACAGTATGGAGGTTCCTTAAAAAACTAAAAATAGAATTTCCATATGATCCAGCAGTCCCACTACTGGGCATATACCCAGAGAAAACCATAATTGAAAAAGACACATGCACCCCAATGTTCACTGTAGCACTACTTACAATAGCCAGGTCATGGAAGCAACCTAAATCCCCATCGACAGATGAATGGATGAAGAAGATGTGGCACATATATACAATGGAATATTACTCAGCCATAAAAAGAAACGAAATTGAGCTATTTGTAATGAGGTGGATAGACCTAGAGTCTGTCATACAGAGTGAAGTAAGTCAGAAAGAGAAAAACAAATATCGTACATTAACGTATGTATGTGGAACTAAGAAAAATGATACAGATGAACCAGTTTGCAGGTCAGAAGTTGAGACACAGATGTGGAGAACAAACGTATGGAGACCAAGGGGGGGAAAGCCACGGGGGTGGTGGTGTGATGAATTGGGCGATTTGGATTGACATGTATACACTGATGTGTATAAAATTGATGACTAATAAGAACCCGCTGTATAAAGAAAATAAAATAAAATTCAAAAAAAGAGAAAAACTACAATGAGGTATCACCTCACACAGGTCAGAATGGCCATAATCAAAAAATGTACAAACAATAAATGCTGGAGAGTATGTGGAGAAAAGGGAACCCTCTTGCACTGTTGGTGGGAATGTAAATTGATACAGCCACTATGGAGAACAGTATGGTGGTTCCTTAAAAAACTAAAAATAGAACTACCATACGACCCAGCAATCCCACTACTGGGCATATACCCTGAGAAAACCATAATTCAAAAAGAGTCATGTACCACAGTGTTCACTGCAGCTCCATTTACATTAGCCAGGACATGGAAGCAACCTAAGCGTCCATCAACAGATGAATGGATAAAGAAGATGTGGCACATATATACAATGGAATATTACTCAGCCATAAAAAGAAACAAAATTGCATTATTTGTCATGAGTGGATGGACCTAGAGACTGTCATACAGAGTGAAGTAAGTCAGAAAGAGAAAAACAAATTCCATATGCTAACACATATATATGGAATCTAAAAAAAAAAAAAAAATGGTTCTGAAGAACCTAGGGGCAGGAGAGGAATAAAGATGCAGACCTAGTATAGAATGGACTTGAGGATGTGGGGAGGGGGAAGGGTATGCTGGGACAAAATGAGAGAGTGGCATGGACATATATACACTACCAAATGTAAAACAGATAGCTAGTGGGAAGCAGCCGCATAGCACAGGGAGATCAGCTCAGTGCTTTGTGTCCACCTAGAGGGGTGGGATAGGGAGGGTTGGAGGGAGGAAGACGCAAGAGGGAAGAGATATGGGGATATATGTATACGTATAGCTGATTCACTTTGTTATAAAGCTGAAAGTAACACACCATTGTAAAGCAATTATAATCTAATAAAGATGTTAAAAAAAAAAAAGGGCAGATCTGATCAAGTATTTTTCCAAAGAATACATACTGATGGCCAACAGGCACATAAAAAGACGCTCAACATCGTTAATCATCAGGAAGATGCAAATGAAAATCACAACGAGCTATTATCTCATACCTGTTAGAATGCCTATTATCAGAAGGACAAGAAATAAGCATTGGAGAGGGTGTGGAAAAAGGTAACCCTTGTGCACTGTTGGTGGAAATATAAATTGGTGCAACCACTATGGAACACAGTATGGAGGTTCTTCAAAAAATTAAAAATAAAACTTCCACATGATCCAGCAATCCCACTTCTGGGTATTTACGTCAAGAAAACTAAAACACTAACTTGAAAAGATATATGCTCCCCATGTTCACTGCAGCATTAATTACAATAGCCAGGTATAGAAACAACCTAAGTGTCCACTGGTGGATGAATGGATAAACAAATCATGTACAAATATAAATACACACACACACACACACACACACACACACACACACACACACACACATACAGAGAATGGAATATAATTCAGCCATTAAGAAAAGGATTAAATCTTGCCATTTGGGACAACATGGATAGACCTTGAGAGTATTATGCTAAGCGAAATAAGTCAAAGAAAGAAAGATGATTATCACATGATCTTACTTATATGTGGAATCTAAAACACAAAGCAACAAACCAACAAACCAAGTTTATAGATATGAAGAACAGATTGGTAGTTGCCAGAGGCAGGGGGTGAGGTAGTAGGAGAAATGGGTGAAGGGCATTAAAAAGGTAAAAAACAAACTGAATTTATAAAATCTTAAAACAAAACTCCCTAGCAATTCCATTACCTCAACAGAATGATAGCTATTGTTTGGAATACCTTTTCAATTCTTACCTATATGTAGGCTTTGAGGCAGGGGGTGAGGTAGTAGGAGAAATGGGTGAAGGGCATTAAAAAGGTAAAAAACAAACTGAATTTATAAAATCTTAAAACAAAACTCCCTAGCAATTCCATTACCTCAACAGAATGATAGCTATTGTTTGGAATACCTTTTCAATTCTTACCTATATGCCTGTAGGCTTTTCATGATTTTAACCATAGCTTAAATATTATTAAAGAAAAAAAAAAAAAAAGGGAATTCCCTAGCGGTCCAGTGGTTAAGACTCAGCGCTTTCACTGCTGAGGGCCCAGGTTTGATCCCTGGTTAGGGAACTAAGATCCTGCAAACCACGCGGGACGACCAAAAAAAGAAAAGTGTTTTTTTAACAAAGCAAAAAGCCAACAACAACCAAACAAAAAATATGACAATTGTGAGGCCAATAAAGGTAAGACTGGAGAGTCAGAAAGTGGTGAAACAGACTACATCTTAGTCCTTCTACCTACACTCCCATTCGAATGCTCCCTCCCAAAGCAGTAAAAGCTCTTGACGTTTGAAAGCAAGGACTTAGTATTGTTATATTACACACGAGACAATGAAGTTTTCCCCTAAGAACCAGTCTATTTTTATCAGAGCAGAACATTAACTCACTGGGTTACATGAAATGCTATCCACATTCTGAAAAAAATAAAGCCAAGTAAATAAAACAAAATAAATGCTCATGTGCTGCAAAAATGTATCCCACTCCGTCTGATTTCCTTAGGGACTTTCATGCAATATTTATACTTGTTCAAACTTGACAGATTTCTTTTGATAAGTTTTCACACACTAATTGCTCTGGAAGTGACAGACAGTTCCTGTCCCATTGGCAATTTTTATCAACTGAGTAAACAGATACTTGGAATGCAATATTTAATAGATTGTGAGGTTTCTGATGCTCAACTGAAAAATACTGAGACTGGTTAGAATGTGATAGCTATTAAGGCAGAAGGACCTAGGGATGGTTTTCTAACTCGTAGCATCTAAGTCTATAGGAAATTAACTATGAAACATCACCCTCTTCATTGGCTCCTTTTTCCGTATCTTTGGGCCAACAGTGAAGGATGTTTGCTTATTATTTTTTGTTTGCTTGTTTGTTTTTTGTTTTTTGCGGTACACGGGCCTCTTGCTGTTGTGGTCTCTCCCGTTGCGGAGCACAGGCTCCGGACACGCAGGCTCAGCAGCCATGGCTCACGGGCCCAGCCGCTCCGCGGCATGTGGGATCCTCCCGGACCGGGGCACGAACCCGTGTCCCCTGCATCGGCAGGCAGACTCTCAACCACTGCGCCACCAGGGAAGCCCCTGTTTATTATTTTTAAAAGAAGACATCAATCAAGGAATTTTCAAATTCAGGTACTCATTGAGCAAGATTACCCTCTGATCAGAGTCCTCAAGATGAATGCTCTTAACTTCACCTTGATGCTGCCTAATTTCTTTCTAGAGTTATATTATGTTGCACGACATTCTGAGTCATATCCCAAGGGGTAGCAAAGATGTCAGTTTTCAAAGATACCTTTCTTAATCCTCAAAGTTTTAAATTTGAAAGGGACCTAAGTCCAACCCCTGTGATTTTACAGATCAGGAAGCTGAGGCCTAGAGAAATTACATGCCTGGATGACAGGCACACATTTGATAAGTGGGCAGAAATGGGATGATGGGGTAGTTGCAATATTCAGATGAGCTGGTTCTGTTAGCAAGCCATATGTTCCTCTCAGGATTTAATCTGGAGCTAGAAGAGATCACTTTTCTTTATCTGTAAATTTGAAGAGTAGAATTAGATGACCTCTAAGTATCTTCCAGCATTAAAATCCCATGATTTTATAGGCACACCATCAAATCCAACACCCTATTTTGACAAATAAAGAAAGTAGGATCCAAAGAGACCCAGTAACTTGCTAAGATTCACACAGGTAGTTTATTGGCAGGTCAAGAACTAGAACTTTTATACACGCGCGCACACACACACACACACACACACACACACACACACAAACAGGCATACGCACTTATATTTGAGTTAAGCTGTGCTCTGTAGAAGGATAACTGACTTGATAGTCATGAGACCTGGATTCTAGTCCTTGCATTGCAACCAATTTGGGCTTTGACAGTTGTTTCAACAGCACGAGAGCCTCCTGATCTTTAGATAGATTTAGACGCACCTCTCCTACTTTTTGCACAGTCTTGTGAGGTTCAGTTTCAACTAAGATATGATTCTAAGCAAGTAGATGTGACAAAATGTATTTTAAATGATCCTACAAACGAAACAGGTTTTGAGAATGCAGTCATTGGTTTACTTGTTGGCCAAATATTTACCTGGCATTAATCATTTACGAAAGCATGGAGCTCAGGGCTGGAATGGAGAGCAGCTAGAAAGACAGGGATCACAATCGGTGGGTAGTCTGTGTGGGCAAAGGGGCAGAGGGCATAAGCCAGTGGAAAGATCCCTGAATTTGCTGTCAAGCAACACAGACTGAGTCTTGGCTTCAGTGCTTCTCAGCTAGAAAGTAATTTCTACTTCTCAGTTTTCTCATCTGAAAAACAGGGATAATAAAAAGAACACCTGTCCTGCTAGGTGGACATCAACTATGTAAATTTAAGTCGATTTTTTAAAGATTCTGCTGTTTTTCTTTTGCTTTGTTTGTTTTTGCTTATAAACTGACCAATAAGTCATTTGTTTCCTCTGACCTGAGGAGAAGGGAGACATTATAAATTGTGAGTAATCTCATTAATTCCAGAAAAATAAAAGAACTCAGCGAGGAACCTTAAACATAAAGCGGCCCTAGTGATTATGCACCATAAACAGGTAGTGGGAGAGTCAAAGAAAAGAGTGTGTTTTTCTATATTGAAGTGATATCCCAAGAGGGGGTGACTAATAGACTTCTGACTTCTGAAAGCTGAAGCCTCTGGATAACACCTCTAATACTAAGACACTAAATGATCAATATAAGTATATTAGAATAGCATCTTGGGAAATAGGAGTGGAGGGGAGGTGTCTGAGACGAGTTGAAATTGAAGGGCTAGAATAGGACAGATAATGTACCTCTGTTAATTAGAAGATGGACTTATGGGTGTTTAACACCTATGATAATGGCCACAGCCCTTGACAACTTAGGTTGCTGAAATCATGGCTGTGGCTGAAAGGACCCCTGTTATAGATGCTCTGTGTCCCAGAGAACTGGGTTTAAACAAGGAGCCCATCATCAAGCAGGACCTCCCAGGGTTCAGACACTGTTTTGCATTATTCATTAGTGCTGAGTGGAGTAGGGACAGCATATATGTCACTTGGACCAGCAGGTGCCATGCCTTCTCTCATGGCAGACACTGGAAATTGACTATGCCAGACACAGATTCACAATCCTCAACGCAGCGCTTCAGGCTGTTACCTCCAATCAATTCATGCTGGCACATGAAGTCAAACCTTTTTACCATCTTTGCAAAAGTGATTTAGGGGAAATGAAATGGTGACCATGTGAGGCAAGGATTAGATAAGACCCAGTGCTAAAACTCATCTAAACTCGTGGCAAGCATTTCTAAAAATAAGTCTCCTGACTAAGCCTCCTGACCACTCACTGCGTTCAGTGATTTTTAGTACATGCTCTTTACTCACTCAGATGTGGCAGTGGAGGTATGGGAAGTAAGACGGAAAGAGACTATTTTCTAGTCATGTATACAGCTCTTGAATATTGCTCTTGTGTATGGCTCACGATTTCCCCCATTTTATGGGTGACTTCTTGTTTTTTTGTCTCTATTTTATTGGGAAATTGGACATTTCTCTGGAGTATAAAAGTTCTTTAAACATTTTTAGGTGGAAGTTTAGGAATTTAACTTGAAGGCAATTTAACACATTGTTCTGACAAAAAGCCAGAAATGAGTTTATGATGGAACAGGTATAAAACTCAAACAAATTTAAAGGTAAAAGGAAAAACTTCAACAAAATCTGTACTTTGCAGTGGATTGCTTTAGGATATGCTCCCAGATTCCCAGGGGGCAGATGCTGACTCTCCTTTGCTCTCAGAAATGGATCAGTAAAAAAAATTGAGAAATACTGCCTAGGCCTGGAGTCAGCAAACTTTTATACTCCAAGGGGAGAAGCCCTATAATTTTTAGACAGAATAGCATCCTTTCTGTTAGCATACTCAGACTCTTGAGTGGAGGCAGGAAAGTGATGGCACATGAAACGGATTTAGCTTACAAAAGTGTGTGTATCTTTTATGGCTAAAACTGTTTTGAAAACACTGAAAATCAAACAGACATCTAGATAATTAGGGTTTTCTTGAAACTCAAACACAGTTCTTAAATATCAGGCTTCGAGAGGAATCAGAGGGGTGCACACAGCACCCACTGCTCTAGTGGGTCCCCAACTAGAGTGAGCTCCACAATTATCAGAAGGGCTTGTTACTACACAGAATGCTGGGTCCCACCCCCAGAGTTCCTGATTCAGGACGTTGAGATGGGGACCGAGAATCTGCATGTCTAATAGGTGATACTGGTCTGGAGACCACACTTGGAGAAACACTCCTTTAAAAGGCTGACTACAGGGCTTCCCTGGTGGCACAGTGGTTGAGAGTCCGCCTGCCGATGCAAGGGACACGGGTTCGTGCCCCGGTCCGGGAAGATCCCACATGCCGCGGAGCGGCTGGGCCCGTGAGCCATGGCTGCTGAGCCGGCACGTCCGGAGCCTGTGCTCCACAACGGGAGAGGCAACAACAGTGAGAGGCCCGCGTACTGCCAAAAAAAAAAAAAAAAAAAAAAAAAAAAAAAAGGCTGACTACATTAGGCTCTCATTCTGTCAGGGAAACAACTGGCAGAGCTGAACACCAGCTTCCCACTTGGAAGCAGGCAAGCGGTCTTCTGTTTGCCACAGTCTCTACCAATCCCTAGTGTACACCAGGCCCATAGTACTCAGTAGGCAATTTAGCTTGTGAGCTCTGCTTTGGTATCTAGAAGGAAAGACCAATCAAGATACAGGAGTGACCCTTAGTTGCGTGCTTTTGTTAGCATGAGAATGGTACTGGAGACCATAAACACAAGCCAACCTGAGTATTTTGACGAGATGAAGGTGGAGGTGGTGCTGAAACGACACAGAATCAATATCAGAGCTTTGCGTGATTGTAACGGAATGGTCCAGCCTGCTCACTGTGGTCAAACTAGGAAGGCCACAGCACAGCTTGAGTGGACTACAATGGGCAGATGAAAATACCATTCATTGGGGATTACAGGATTTTTTCTTTCAGTTATCTGTTAAATATTTAGCATTTAAAGCAGTCAGAGTAGCACCATATTTTATGAAGAGCTCAAGCAACAGCCAAAGTTCATTTGAAAAGTATTAATCCCGTGAAGCATAGATATCCTTCAAAAGCCAAGTATAAAATGTGAAAACCACATAAAAGTTGACAAGCTCATTGCCCAATTCTAGAAAGAATACCAGTTTTCCTGGGGTAGTGGGAGAACAGAACATCAGATGACAAAACTCTTTCAGCTTAATATTTATGCCCTCTTCATACAATGCCCTCCTCCAGATCCGAGATATCTCCAGAAGGTGTAAATTTCCTATTGCAAGGGGAAGGGCAAATGCAATCAGCATACAAGTCCTGTTTTTTTTCACCCATGGCTGTCTCACCATTACCTCTCATTGGCTTAAGGACATTCATTTTGCCAACTTCAGGCTGACTGCCACTCCACACCAACCCACACACAACTGCCAGATGAATCCTTCTATGGAACCACTCTAAATCAGGCCCCCCCTTTGCACACAAGTCTTGTGTGAGCCCTGATGCCTCTTGGATTAAGTAAAATGCATCAGGCTAGTATTCAAGTCCTTCCAAAGCAGGACTCCATATTATCTAGTCTTAGTTTTGCACACTTCTTTACATGTAGATCTATATTTGGGAGAGGATTCCTCAAGCTAAACTCTACAAGACTCCAGGGAGGCTGAGGAGGGGCAGCCATGATTAATTTATTCATACAATACATCCTTATTCCCTCAGGGATCACTTTTTGATACAAAGATGAGGCACCAAGGGAAGGCTCTGCCCACCCTGTTTGGCTTTAAGTAGAGAGTTCTGTTGTAAATCTTTTGTGTGATTTGCATTTCTCAACAAAATTGTATCTTAAGGAAGGTTCATACTGCTAAGTAGGTTCGTTTAAGGTAACGTGGAAAAACAGTCACTGCTCCCCTGAGAGTCTCCCTGCCCAGGCCAGTGCACTGTCTTCCCAGGATTCCCTTCCCACTTCTGCTTAACTCAACCACTGCCTTCTGCAAAGAAGCCATTTTCTGGCCTGGGAAATATAAGTGATCTCTCCTCAACAACCAAATAAGCATGTGTGTCTTTTCTGCCTCATAGCAACTGCACATTCTCACACATATTAAAATGTTTTTCCCATATGAGAATGGTTCAATTGCTTGTCTCCTCTCCGACTACCGAACTTGAGTATTACTTGTGCACCAGAATACGTACGGCAGAACACAGGTTTCACTTTGGTCCCTCACATTCTGGAAGCAACTCAGGTAAACACTAGTTGAATTGAACTGAAATTCCAAATGTCAGAAGTTTCCTGGAACCACAATTTCATTACTGAACTCGAGGCCCAGAGTGCTAGTGAGAAGTAAGTTAACTGCAAATAAGAGGCTACAAGACTTTCATCAGACCACTGATGGCAAATCAAAATCACTGAAATCAGAGAAGGGCAAAAACTCTGTAATATCAGAGTCCATATGTTTTCAATCAGAATGCATAAGCCCTTTCCCTAAAAAAGCTTTCTTTTTCATTTTTTTTCTCTGACGCTCAGATGCAGTTTACTAAGTTTACAAAATGGCAGAAAGAAAAGATGACTGATTCATAGTTTTTCAAATATCCAAGAGTGAGAAAGACTTAGGAAAAGCAGAGAGGTAAGCATACAGGGGTGAAGCTGGCCCACACGACTTAACAGGCTAAGTGACATATATTGAAAAAATGACTTGAGTTACCAGATGACGCCTGTGTGCCCTGGCCAGATCACAGTTACTCAAAGTTAGCAGTAATCCCTGGACTAAGATATTTACATGCACAAGAAAGGTAAACCTAGCTCCAGTGAGCCAGATTTTCCCATCTACCTTTAAGTAAGGCTACATCTTATAAGTGCAGGCTTAACTCAGAGATTATTGCGAGTTTGGTTCCTGACCACTACAATAAAGCACCTCATATGAGGTGCTCCGGTTTTCCAGTATATATAAAAGTTATGTTTAGACCACACTGTAGTCCATTAAATTTGCAATAGCATTATATCTTTAAAAATGTACATACTTTAAAACTAAAAAATATTAATACTTTATCTCTAAAAAATTCTTACCATCATCTGAGCCTTCAGTGAGTTGTAATCCTTTTGCAATAGTAACATCAAACATCACTGACCACAGATCACCATAATATATATAATGACAATGAAAAAGTTTGAAATATTGTGAGGATTACCAAAATACGACACAGAGATAGAAAAGAGCAAATGCTGTTGGAAAAATCACGCCAATAGAACTTGCTTGACGAAGGATTGCCCCAAACCTTAAATTTGTAAAAAATGAAATATCTGTGAAGTGCAGTAAATTGAAGTGCAATAAAATGAGGTAAGCCGATACATTAACAGAACCATAACTTGCTTAATTCTTTACATTTCTGACACACTTTGGTATCTATTATCTCATTTGTTGGCTCAGACAATTTTTGGAAATAAGTAGGATAAAGATGAGTTCTGGGGCCTTCCCTGGTGGCACAGTGGTTAAGAATCCACCTGCCAATGCAGGGGACACGGGTTCGAGCTCTGGTCCGCGAAGATCCCACATGCCATGGAGCAACTAAGCGGATGCGCCACAACTACTGAGCCTGCGCTCTAGAGCCCACGAGCTACAACTACTGAAGCCCACGTGCCCTACAGCCTGTGCACTGCAACTACTGAGCCCATGCACCACAACTACTGAAGCCTGCGTGCCTAGAGCTCATGCTCTGCAACAAGAGAAGCCACCGCAATGAGAAAGCTATGCACCACAGCGAAGAGTAGCCCCCGCTCGCTGCAATTGGAGAAAGCCCACGCACAGCAATGAAGACCCAGTGCAGCCAAAAATAAATTTTAAAAAATTGCTGTTAAAAAAAAAAAGATCAGTTCCGTTGGAGACAGAGGAAATGTAAGACACAGGAAAGTCAAGGGATCTATTCCAAGACCACAGAGAGAACCAGTGGAATTAGTCTTGGGATTGAAACAGACATATCTTAAGACTGTGGCAGAGATTTCTTTTTCTGTGCTACAAACCATCACAACCACAACCTTCAGATTAATTGAGCCAGTAATGTGGTGGTCCAGGGGTTATCATGACTGATGCTCCACCCCCTTTGCTGACAGAGCTGCAGTAAGGACTGTGGCAAGGATCGTGACAATCTTGACTGTTTTTGTATTCCACAGTACCTAATCCCAGAGCTGGCACTCAGGAGATGCTCAGAATTTCAGGGAACTAGCTGACCAGCTAAATCCTGAACTATCAGGATGTACACATCAAGTGTATCATCAGAATTTAAAGACATGTTCTAAGAAAAGGCTGCACCAATCATCATTAATAGAATTTGTGCTTTCTGTCACAGCATAATCAAAATCTGTTATTACTTTAAGCTAAGCCATTTCTGGCAACAGAGGGAAAAAAAAAGAAATATTCAATGTGGGAAATGAAATACATTCACAAGAATGAAGAAAAATTTTGAGTAAATGGTAAAAAAAAGTCAAACTATAATTATTTACATTTTATAGGATTCAAGGATTCAAGCAGTAATATGGTTAGCTGAATAAGCTTTCAAGCAATATCAACTTCCACACAAGTCAGCAATACACAGCCTTTTCACCAGATTATTAAACAGTTCTATACCCTTCTCAGTTAAAGATGTGATCTAAAATTCAAACAACTGACATTTAAATTCTGAGCATAAATTAACTTTAACTCAATCAAATTTATCAAGAAAATACTATTTTTCACTGGAATCCAAGATACTTTTTCTTGTCTCTTCCCTTTATCTTGACAATGCTGAAGTGAAACCCATACCAAAGCATTCGGCTTGGTGGTCTATTAAAAATGAATCTGTCCTTCCCCAAAGAGAAGTATTTTCTGTTTTTATTTGGACCTTTAAAAACAAAAAAAGTTTTGTACTGACTGAAATGGTCAAGTTTTGCTTTGAGGTGTGGCGGACAGGACTAGATGAAAGATTTATCACCCATGAGTTAGATTTCATTATCTGGTTTGCCATGAAAGGCACTTTTCTTCTTCTTATCAATATTTCTTCACTTGGTTCTCATAGTATGGCATCACCATTCCTCAAAGGCTGGTTATAGGAATGAGGGTGAGTCATGAGGTAAACCAATCATATTACCTCCCTCCCAAGGCACAGTGACTGGTCCAGTAAGCGTCATATGACATAAGCCAGCAAGCAGAATTTTATAAAATTCAATCTGAGCACGAAGGGCTTTTTTTTTCCTCAAGTTTCAAGACTCTGTCTGTGAGCAGAGTCCTCCATGCCCGTGTCTAAGGTGCTCCTGACAAGCTGGGGTGAATGGGTGAAAGGAAGACTCAAAGCTGACAGGCAGAGCAAGTGAGTGCACGTGGTGTTGAGTTCCTTGAGAAAAATCAACTCGGAGGAAACATTCTTGCCCTTCATGTAATCTTCTTTTTCTTAAAAATCAATAAGTTGTTCACTAAAAAAGAAAATTTCCCCAGGGATACTGAATTCCTGTCCCCTGCAATCAAAAGTGTGTTGGCTAATATTAACTCTTGCCATTTCTTTTCCTTCTTAGAGATTTACCATACCTCCTCTCCCCAGTCTAGTAATGGCTTCTTCTTACCATCCTTCATTAAGTCCCCTCAGAATGTCCTTTGAAAAATACTTGTTTACTAATCTACCATCCACCCACTACCACTTAAAACTGTTCTTTAAATTAGTGACTCTTAGGAACTGTGGACTCTTACCAAAGACTCTTCTATCTCTTTTAAGGCAATAAAACAAAGACCTGCATGAAAAAAGGCAGCTTCAAGAAAACTTTTCAGTAGGAAAAAAACAAGTGATGATCACTGCCCTTTATCTGATGTTTAAGAAAATCTGTGTGTGTTTGTTTTTTTAAATAAATATTCTTACCTCAGGTGTTTTAGAGTATTTTCTAGAACTGGTCAAGTATCTACCCTAGTATTTGGAGTTAGACATACCTGGTCCTGAAACCCTGCTTTGCCACTTCTATGAGACCATGGAAAGTTACTGATCTATGACTCAGTTTTCTCATCTGAAAAGTGGGGATAATAATACTTACACTTCATAAGTATTTGAGAGGATCAAGGGTAACTTGGTAAGCAAAGTGCTTAATTACAATTAGCATAATGTCCAGCACATACAAGCACTCAGTAAATGTCAGTTAATATTTGTTGTTATTATGGATAAGGCAAAGATGGTGACTAGAACTGTCTGATAAATTATATATTCATTCAAATTCACTCTAAAGATACATTCTAAATCATCTACTTATATTAAAAAATCAGATCAGGATTTATGATTAATAAAGCTACACTGATATCTCAGTATATTCTTTCTTTTTCTGAAATTATTTTCACTTATGTTATTCATTTGATTCATCTCTAGGAGGTAATATCTGCTTTCAGGAAAGGAAACTGAAGAACAGAGAGAAAAATGACTTATTAAAACTTAGCATTCAACAAAGCTAGCCCAGAAAATCGAATCTTCTGACCATTTGTACAGTGCTAGTATACTTATGCCAATAAGTGGAAATAGCAAAATCATAACTCAAAATTAATGTGTTCTCTCACTTTCTAGAAACTGAGATCAGAGAGAAGCTGGGGAAGCAATGAAAAACAGAGCTCTGTGGGTAATAAATACTGCACTGGGGAAACTTAGCATTAAAGTTAAAATCAGAGCTCATGTATGTATTACAGATTTTAGCTAGAATTACTCTAGAGAAAATCTGACGAACACTTTCCTTTTCAGAAGCAGGGAGAGGCACCTAGAGGGGCATTAGATAACTTTCATGTTTTTTGCTTGTTTGTTTGTTTTGCTTGTAGTTAGTAAGTGATTAGGGTAGGACTTGGTATCCATGACATTAGTCTTTATACCTACTCTTCGCTTTTCATACAGTGTAGTTGAAAGGCGGGAGGGGAGGAGTTGTCCTCCACTTAACTTTGTGATCTTGGCCAAATCACTTAATCTCTCTAAGCCTCAATTTTCTCACATGTAAAGAAGGGATAAGTCTTACCTTAGAGGCTTGATGACCAAATAAGACATCTATGTGAAAAGGATTTGTTAACAAGAAAACACCAAGCCAAGGTGAGAAATCATTCTCACGGACATAGCGAATAGATTTCAACTTGACTACAGAGCCCTGCCTGATTGGTATTGGCAATCTGGAATGCTGTTAGGGTTTTCAGGATGCACTGGGACCCACAGGAAAAAGGAGTCATAATAGATCTGGGATGCTCCCATGGGTACAAGAGTGGGAACTGGGGACACGTGTAACAATATTTAGGGTGCTGCCCCTGCGTAAATGAATAGTGACTAGGATGGGGAGGGGGAAGTCTTTAATTAAGAGACTATGTTCTACGGCATAGTTTTCTTTACCTCTATGTTCCCACAAGATGTAAAATTCTGTAAAATGGGAATTACCAAATTCAGTGTTGTCCTGAAGATGCAATTAAATAGTATATGCAAAAGAGCTCAAGAAACTGCAAAGCAACCTCCAGTGGAGATGGATTAATACTATTACAGCATAAAAAAATTACACATTCAGGGCTTCCCTGGTGGCGCGGTGGTTGGGGGTCCGCCTGCTGATGCAGGGGACAGGGGTTCGTGCCCTGGTCCGGGAGGATACCGCATGCCGCGGAGCGGCTGGGCCCGTGGGCCATGGCCACTGGGCCTGCGCGTCCAGAGCCTGTGCTCCGCAGCGGGGGAGGCCGCAGCGGTGAGAGGCCCGTGTACCGCAAAAAAAAAAAAAAAAAAATTACACATGCAGCCATATCTTACCCATAGAAAATACCTCCTTTATATGTATGAAAATAAAAGTTAATTACCCCTCCATAATACAGGCAAAACAATACGAAACTGACATTCTTAAGTGAATGTTAGCAAAAATATTTTGCCCACTTTCAATTTCTAGCTTTTTGCCTGTCACTTTAAATTGGCTAAATGTTTGACAGATGTTCAATAACTGACATAGCTTATCTTCCTCTCTCAGGCTCCTTTCCTACTCAATTGCCAGCATTTCTAGTTGCTATAGCAACTGTAAACATTAATGATTATTCTAACATGCCAAGGGGATTTAAACACATTCTTTCTTAAGGAAAGAAAGGAAAAAAAAAATCTACCCATCTCTGGCAAGATGGAAAATATTATATGATTTAAATTCCTTAGTTATAGCTTTCATTAAACACACAAGCCTATTTCTATAGGTCGCACAGGTAATGATTTTTATTTTCTCCCATTTGACTAACAAAAGGAATTGTGGGGAACTGAGAAACTCAGTTTTCTCCGATGTGAAGGAGAAAGAATTAGTCTGGATAAACGATAAATAAAAGAGCCGGAGGGGGAGCTTTGAAAGCAACCACCTGAGGTCACATGATACAGAGCATTGTTTCACAGGCATTTGGGTACAAGTTTAGGTCCTTCCACTTAAAGCCTCAGTGGTTTCAAAAGTAAAATTGGGATGATGGTATCTGCCCTACCCACACATGTCACCCTCAACTGTAAAATGTACAAAATACATGGTATCATTACTATCATCTGTGAGAAAGTAAATAATAGTCTACCCTTTGGAGGAAACTGAAAATAAATAAAAAGACAGTAGCATTGACAACATTTATTTCAAGCTGTTGGACCATGGGCCAGATCTGTAAAATAGTTGTGTTCTATTTTCCATGCTTATGGTATAAATTTTTAAAAATTGATTGCTAACAGACAAAAATTGAAATATTTCATATAGAATTCCACATTATGCTTTCTCATGAAAAACCCTAAGACCAGGCAATACTAAGCCTATATTTCCTCAAGGCAATCATTGGCTTGAGATGAGCAGTCGCCGGCATTTTTGAGTGGGGCACATGAATCTTGGCCAGACCTACATTATCTTATTCATTGACATTCTTACATGCCTGGGGCTTAAAGACAGAAGAGTTTTCAAAATCTGGCTGAACCTCTTATATACATCCCATGCATTCATAAAATAAACCTTCCTGACTTCTATCAGTCCTAACCACTTTGTATTTCCTGGTTTTCTTGTGTGAAGCAGGGGGCAGCTAATACCTGTGCCCGACTTTGGTGGGACCAGCACCGGATAACTGCTTCTGCTCCCACTGGTGACTAAACAACTCCTGAGGTCCAGCGACTGACTAGGGCAAGCTTAAAGGGAAGAAGCCATCAAAATATTGCCTTTCTTAATGGGCAGAAAGCCTCAGTAGACATTTTTCCAAAGACATACAGATGGCCAACCGGCACATGAAAAGATGCTCAACACCGCTAATTACTAGAGAAATGCAAATCAAAACCACAATGAGATACCACCTCACACCAGTCAGAATGGCCATCATTAAAAAGCCTATAAATAACAAATGCTGGAGAGGGTGTGGAGAAAAGGGAACCCTCCTACACTGTTGGTGGGAACGTAATCTGGTGTAGCCACTATGGAAAACAGTATGGAGGTTCCTCAAAAAAACTGAAAATAGAGTTGCCATATGATCCAGCAATCACAGTCCTGGGCATATATCTGGACAAAACTATAATTCAAAAAGATACAGGCACCTCTATGTTCATAGCAGCACTATTTATAATAGCCAAGCCATGGAAGCAACCTAAATTTCCATTGATAGATGGATGGATAAAGAAGATGTGGTACATATATATATATATATTGGAATACTACTAAGCCATAAAAAATGAACTGTCATTTCCAGCAACATGGATGGACCTGGAGATTATCATACTAAGTGAAGGAAGTCAGAAAGAGAAACACAAATACCATATGATATCACTTACATATGGAATATAAAATATGACACAAATGAACTTATCTAAAAAACAGAAACGGACTCACAGACATAGAGAACACACTTGCAGTTGCCAAGGGGCAGGAGAGGTGGCGGAAGGATGGATTGGGAGTTTGGTGTTGGCAGATGCAAACTGGTATAAATAGGATGGATAAACAACAAGGTCCTACTGTATAGCATAGGGAACTATATTCAATATCCTGTGCTAAACCATAATGGAAAAGAATATAAAAAAGAATGTATGTATATATATAACTGAATCATTTGCTGTATAGCAGAAATTAACACAATATTGTAAATCAACTATACATCAAGGAAAAAATCTTGCCTCTCTTAATGCCTAAGTTTTTCCCTTTAAAAAATTATTGTGGCAAAATATACATAAAAGTTACCATTTTAACCACTTTTATGTATACAGTTCAGGGCATTAAGTATGTTCAAACTGCTGTACAACCATCACCATTATCCATCTCCAGAACTTTATCATCATCCCAGACTGAAACTATCTATAGTTTAGATAGATAATAAACATAGTATCTATTATGTCTGTCATTCAACAGATATTTAATGTGTTCTTACTACGTGCAGGCATTCTTCTAGGCACTACAGATATGGCAGGAAATATACAGCAAGGGTACAGTTCTACGGGAAACAGATTTCCCAAATCCTGATCATGTTTCCAGGACGGTAGATCTTGTGGTTCATGGAATTCACTTTCTCCATCCTGCAATAACTGTTTGAGGATGGGATCCTGAACTGTAACCTTACCTTTGAATAAGGTAACAACCGGACATCATTTGTTCTTGTTGCTTCGCTTCCCCCCACCATGTACCCTCATCTCCATTTTTCATCAGGAACTATTTCTCCTCCCACTCTCAGTAGATGCTATTATATGAGTGAGGCCGATCCTCATTCTGGCTCCAGGAATGGGCACATGTTCTAGTTCTGCTCAATCAAATAACCCTCCAGTTATCCTAATTAGTTTAGAGATGGGCATATGACTCAGGGTGACACATCACAGGCACTTTTGAAACTTTCGCTAAATTTTGCAGAAATTATTCGGAATGCGGCATTCTCTTTCTGCTAGCGTTACCATGCAGTAAGAGTCACTTTTTTTTTTTTTTTTTTTTGGGGTATGCGGGCCTCTCACTGTTGTGTCCTCTCCTGTTGTGGAGCACAGGCTCCGGACGAGCAGGCTCAGCGGCCATGGCTCACGGGCCCAGCCGCTCCGTGGCACGTGGGATCTTCCCGGACCGGGGCACGAACCCGTGTCCCCTGCATCGGCAGGTGGACTCTCAACCACTGTGCCACCAGTGAAGCCCGTAAGAGTCACTTTGAGGAAAGTCAGGCCAAGAGATGGAGAGACAGATTCCTAACACTATCATTAGAGAAGTAAAATCTAGCGGCCTCTAATGGGAATTTTACACCAATAGATTCTCATTTTTGTTTAAGCCCATATGATTTGGATTTTGGCCCTTGTAGCCAAAAGGATCAGAACAATTAGATAACAGACGTAGTATTAAAGAGTGTTATATAATCTTAACAAGTGTCCAATGGCCAGTTGTATGGTGACTTCTGGAAATCTGTTCTCAAAGTCTGCCTTCTAAATTCTCTTTAAAACACACTTATTCCCATTGCCCCACCCTAGTCCTGCTCCTGTCCTAATACATCCTTGGCATCTCTGCTTTAATTCTTCTTCCTCAGATGTGTATGCAGCCTCATTCTAATTGAAAAACATGTTATCTAAAAGCCTATGCTAAGATTTCAGATACAATGTCACATCTACCAACTGTTAGCCAAGTGATCTTGGGCAAGTCACTTCAACTCTCTGAGCTGTCCGGCCGTTAAGTCCGCCTATGAGAGCATGAGGATGAGGAAGCAGGCAGGTAAGTATTCCCTAAGGTATCTCTGTAGTTGACCTCTTCTGATGGATGGTGGTGAAGATTCAGGAGAGATGTGAGGGGTGGAATGAGGGAAGGTCCTGCTCACTAAAAGCTCTGAGCACAAGCGTTCACTGTTCATCTGATATTTGCTAGGTGGTCAGGAACTAGCACACTATGAGTTGGCACAGGAGAGACACAAATGACAGTAAACCACAAATGTCCTGGTTCTCCTGCAAAGAAGAGCATGAGGCTGCAGCAGGGTCAGGGCTAAGGTTTTCACAGAGCTATTTTCAACTGGCTTCACAACACAGAGCTATCACCTCCTGACGTGTCAACTTTAGCTCTACGGGACCACAAGATACGTATAATTTTAGCATTCTTGCCACCCTTCACATCACTAATTGCTGGGTGAACACTGATTAGCTGACTCTTTTTGATGATGCTGACCCTAGATGCACTTGTTCAGCTTGTGGTAGAACTTCTTTTGCTCCCCATAAGCTTCTCAACCAAGACCTGTTGAGCAAGGGGTGATCTCAGTCTTTAGCTGACTCTCTGCTTGTGGATAGTTGCATGGAGCCCTTACTGACCTCTAAGGGTAGGGGTGCCAAGGTCACAGTTCAGCTATCAGAAGAAACGGTCAAGTCTATCTCTGGAAACACTTGTCTTTTCTCTCCTGAATATGATAAAGAGCTGAGAAAAATACGAGTACAATAAAAAGATTCAGACCAGAGAACTATGGTCAACAAGCTGAGAGTCTGTAAGAACAGGACTGCATATAAGAGAAAACATAAGCACATTCTATAAAACAACATTTAAAAAATGTGTGCATGGAATACTCCTTCAACTGAATTTAAAGTGGCATTACATGATAAAAACGTGGACAAATATGTTTGGGAGATACCGGATTGAAAAAAGTTGGGTACATTTATTCACTACATTTTTCCTACTCTCAGCACTGTAAAATCTCCAAAAGATTTGATATGCAGTATTTACCAAAACAGGGAACAGCCTGACACCCTCTTAAGCTACAAGAGTTGGTCACTGGAGATGAAAAATGGCATTTCTATTATCACAGTGTCATAGTCATTCAGGCACTATTAAGTAAAATATATGATTAGGTCAGCAGTCTTTATTTGATTTATTTATTATTTTTGGCTGCGTTGGGTCTGCGTTGCTGCACGCGGGCTTTCCCTAGCTGTGGCGAACGGGGGCTACTCTTCATTGTGGTGCGCGGGCTTCTCATTGCGGTGGCTTCTCTTGTTGCGGAGCACGGGCTCTAGGTGCATAGGCTTCAGTAGTTGCAGCACATGGGCTCAGTAGTCGTGGCTTGTGGGCTCTAGAGAACAGGCTCAGTAGCTGTGGCGCACGGGCTTAGTTGCTCCGCGGACTGTGGGATCTTCCCGGACCAGGGATTGAACCCGCGTCCCCTGCATTGGCAGGCGGGTTCTTAACCAGTGAGCCACCAGGGAAGTCCGAGGTCAGCAGTCTTTAGCTGACATTTATTTTGAAAAAGCTGCATTATAAAAGATCTAAATAAAAAGTGTGGGAGAAGAGGTTCAAAGAGGCAATAAGTCTAAGAATGAAGAGCATGATCGATCCTTAAGTAAGACAGATCTTAGTTCTCAGCAGGTTAGTTCTAAGTCATTTACTCTCCTTAATTCTCATGCGTAAAATGGGAATAATAATTTACTTTTCTCACAGGATTGTTCTGAGTATTCCACCTCCTTTGCTATTCTCGACATGTCTGTAATGGGATTATAATCTCTACTTTCGAAAACTGTTTTCAAATAATTTAAAAACTCTCTTATCTTCATACACTGTTGGATCCTAGAGTTGGTTGGTTAATTGAAAAAGTTGGTAGGGGCTTCCCTGGTGGCGCAGTGGTTGAGAGTCCGCCTGCCGATGCAGGGGACACAGGTTTGTGCCCCGGTCCGGGAAGATCCCACATGCCGCGGAGCGGCTGGGCCTGTGAGCCGTGGCCTCTGAGCCTGCGTGTCCGGAGCCTGTGCTCCGCAACAGGAGACGCCACAACAGTGACAGGCCTGCGTACCGCAAAAAAAAAAAGTTGGTAGAAGTGTGAGACCATAACAAAATTCCATATTTACATCTTAAACATATCATGCAATTAAATTTACATATTGTTTATTTATATAGTTTACATATATTTATTATTCATTATTAAAAATGTTTATTTTTCAGGAAATTAAATTTATTACTTGTCATTCTTTTGACATAGAACCAAATGCCCCTTTGTCTGTTTATTTTTTTAAAAAAAGTTTACTACTGACTGGGGTTGTTGTTATCATTTTCATATAAACTACACTCATCACGTACAATCTGCCCTCATATCCCGTCTTGATTTCCTTAAAAACAGACTTGTAAAAATATATTAGTAAAGAATCCTACAAGAGTTTAATGATTCCCCCCAAACTCTTATAACTGTCTTGCCCACAGCGTCTTTATTTTTTACTGACTTGCCTTTATTGAATCTTCCCCAAAGGATTACCTGTAGTCTTTATGGAAATGGAAATTCTTCCCTTTTCATGATATTTCAGCACTTTGTATAATATTTAAAGTACAACTGGCATAAACAAGATTAGGACTAAAAACAACTGATTCTTGGCAAGTATGCAACTCAACGGGAAGGAACTGAGAGATACACGTTTACCTGAGAGTAGCCTTCTAGCCACGAACCTACAGCTTGCTACATGGAACGGTCACTGTGTATCACAGAAGGAATGAAGAGAATCTACTTATCCAGAAAGTTAGTTAGGGGACGGTGCTTTAAAATGTCATATTCTGCTTTATTGCACCATAAACAGACTCTTGCTCATCAGACCACGTAACTTTATCTCAAGGTCTCTGCAAAGGCTGCCTAGAAAGGCATTGCAGGTTGACTTCTAATTGTGGTTGGTACCACTAGGGGAGACTAATGTGGGACTTTACAGGTATGATCGCAGCTCAATGAGATGAATATGTGGAGAAGGGCATTTTTAGGTATCCCTCAACTGTATAATATTCCACTTTTTTTTTTTTTTTTTTTTGGGGGACGGGGGGTTCGGAGCACAGGCTCCGGACGCGCAGGCCCAGCGGCCATGGCTCATGGGCCCAGCCACTCCGCGGCACGCGGGATCCTCCCGGACCGGGGCACGAACCCGCGCCCCCTGCCTCGGCAGGCGGACTCCCAACCACTGCGCCACCAGGGAAGCCCCCTCAACTGTATAATATTGATGATTGTCCAGTCCATACAAAACAGAGCATTTCAAACTTTTCTACTGATGTATCCCTCACTGAGGAGTAGATCAACACACACTTCTGAAGGCCCAGAAACAAATCCTGAAGCACTTCCCCTGCAAGTCTGGAGTGTTTACATTACTTACTTATTCTACTGCAGAATGCCATGGCATAATATATCGATGCTGGATTTAACATAAAATGTTTTAAAAATATTACCATGAAATTCCTCAAATCTGTTAATAAATATAATTCTCAGGAATGAGCATTATGTCACATGGTGTCAAACACTATTAGGAAAAAACCCAAAAAACAATGAAAGACATGGTAGTATTTTAGAAATACCAGGGAAGGAGTAAAAATGAGCACGGCTATGAAATGAGAGAAGGTGGCCAGCCATGCTGGTGTCTGGGGAACGAGAATTTAAGGCATGGAAACAGCAATCACAGAGGGCCCAATACAGGCAGGGGCACATTTAGTGTCTTTGAGAAACAGTCTATGGCTAGAGCCCATTGAGACAGGGGATGGTGACTGAGAGGTAGCCAGGGACCAGTTTATGGAGGCTACTAGCCAAGATAATGGTTTTATATATTTTTTTCCTGGGTGAGATATAAAAGTCTTTGGAGAGTTTTAAGCAAGGAAGAAACATGAGATGACTTATATCTCAGAAGTATCATTCTATGTCCTATGATAAGAAACAGCTGGAGAGGGGCAGGAACAAAAGCAGGGGGACCAGCTAGGAGGCAGTTATGAAAGTCCAAGATGGATATGATGGGAATCTGGATGAGGGTGGCAGTGGTGGAGGTGGGAAAAGTGGCTAGATGTAGAGTATATTTCAAAGGTACAGTAGACAGGATGTGTTAACAGACTGGATGGAGATATAGGAAAAGAAAGAAATTAAGGACTATGTCTTAAGTTTCAGTCTTGAGCCACTGGCTGAATGGAGTGAGTTGCTGTTTCTCACGACTGGCGAAGCTCTAGGAGGATTAGATTGAAGCAGAAGATCAACGCTCAGGTTTGGTCACACCATCTTTAACATAACTATTAGGAAACCAGTGACCAGACAATGGATACATGAGTCTAGGATTTAGGACGGAGGGGTGTTGCAGATAGACATTTGGGAAAGATGAGTATAAAGATGGCAGCTGAAGCCATGAACTGGATGACATGACTAGGGAGTATGCACATATAGGGGGTCCTGAGCCTGAGGATGCTTATAATTTACTTTAAGAAGATGGGAAGATGACAGGAAAATGAGACAAAACCAGGAAGGGAGACCAAAATGTTAAGCGAGTGATATAAAGGGGGTACCAAGAGAGCTGTAGCCCAAAGGTCTAGGGAAGAAAGTATTTCAAGAAGTTTAGAGTGATCGACTGTACTGAGTGCTGCTGACTGGCTGGATAAGACGACAACTGAGAATTTACCATTTTTTACCATTTTACCATTGGCATTACCATTACCATAAAAATTTACCATTTTTACCAGAATTTACCATTGGCATTAGTACCCTGGAGATCACAAGACTACTTTTGCACAACTGTGGAGAAAAGTCCTGTGGGGCTGGGTGCAAAAGGCAGTGAAACAGAAGATGTAGAGACAACACTTTGGTGAACTTTTGCTGCAAAGGACAGCATAGAAACTGGGTAGTGAGGTCAGAGGAGTTTCTAATTTACTGAAGATGTGAGATGCTGCTACATTTTTAAATGCAAATGGGGATGATGTATCAGGGAAGGAGAATATACCTAATGCAGGAATGAGAAGGAAAACAGTGGCTAGAGCAAAGTTCTTGAGTGAGTGAGAGGGGAGAGAATCCAGCCACAAGGGTGACCCTAAATAGGAACCCAGAGAGATTCTGTGTTTGGGTTTCAGGGAGGGAGCAGAAAGTATCCATCACTACAGCCATTACACAGGACAAAGAATCAACACCTCTTACTTGGCTACTGCAACTACCACTTTCTTTGTCTCTGCACACACTCCTGCCCTGCTGCAGCCATTTTCTGCACTCTTCAAAAGAGTTAATTTTCAAACTATAAATATAATTACCTAAAACCAAATGGCTTTTCATTGCACTTACGTTACAGAACAAAATTCCTTATATGGCTTCAACTAATCTTAGTAAGAATATTTTAAATGCTAAATGAAGGCTCAATATCTTCTCTTTAAAAATTTTTTTAAATTAATTAATTAATTAATTAAATTTTTTTTTTTTGGCTGCGTTGGGTCTTTGTTGCTGCGTGTGGGCTTTCTCCAGGTGTGGCGAACGAGGGCTACTCTTCATTGCAGTGCACAGGCTTCTCACTGCGGTGGTTTCTCTTGTTGTGCAGCACGGGCTCTAGGCGCCTGGGCTTCAGTAGTTGTGGCATGTGGGTTCAGTACTTGTGGCTCACGGGCTCTAGAGCGCAGGTTCAGTAGCTGTGGCGCACGGGCTTAGTTGCTCCACGGCATGAGGGATCTTCCCAGACCAGGGCTTGAACCCGTGTCTCCTGCATTGGCAGGTGGATTCTTAACCACTGTACCACCAGGGAAGTCCCTCAATATCTTCTCTCAATGAAAGTGGTCTTGAAAAAAATGGGGGGAGGCAGTTTCTGTAATTTTTTTGTATGTTTCAACAGAAGAAAAAAAGGTCCCTCTGTTTTCATATCATATATTACAATGTGACCTAGTTAATCCTTTGAGAGCTAGCTTTCAACACCTTTGATCAGCTTCTTACTGTGATATGAAAGATTAGATCCTGTTCCTAAGACACAATCTCCCATTAAACATTTCCTTGGTGAAATGCTTAATATTGTGGCCAGTGGAGGAAAATGAAATTCCTACAAATGCCTGTGTTATCATGAATGAGAGCATTTCTAATAAATGTGAGGCATAATCACTTTCAACCTAGACCCTTCTGTTCCTCATGGATACACTTTTCCCACATAACAAAGAGCCTCTGGGGACTTCCCTGGTGGCGCAGTGGTTAAGAAGCCGCCTGTCAATGCAGGGGACACAGGTTCGAGCTGTGGTCCGGAAAAATCACACATGCCGTGGAGCAACTAAGCCCATGAGCCACGACTACCAAGCCCGCCCACCACAACTACTGAAGTCCATGCGCCTAGAGCCTGCGCTCCTCAACAAGAGAAGCCACCGCAATGGGAAGCCCGTGCACCGCAACCAAGAGTAGTCCCTGTTCGCTGCAACTAGAGGAAGCCCGCAGGCAGCAAGGAAGACCCAATGCAGCCAAAGATAAACAAACAAACAAACAAACACATACATTGATTAATTTAAAAAAAAAAAAGAAAAAGAGCCTCTGACCCACAAAAATTAAAAAGATTTCTTCGAAGAGGATTGAGCAAATAATCAAATCCCTAGGCTACTGGTCAATTGTAGATTTGATACTGGAGCCAGGCTGGGAGTTGATACATTCCTTTCTTCATTTCTGGCTAAAGAATGGAATCCTTGACTTGGTCTCCATAAGACTGTTGATGAAATTGTACCAGGAATATAAAAATGAAAGTAATCCTAATTTCCTTCATTTGTAAATAAATTCTATACCACACTACCTTTTCTTGGTGATGATGGTAGAGTTGGCAAAATATTTTTGTGTGTGTGATTTGTGTGATTGTAGGCTATAACAGTATCACAATATGAAGCTGTTTCAAGGATTGTAGCCTCTGTAACTACCCTGGTAATAATCTCTACGCTGTGTATTAACATAGCAATGCTCTGAAAAACTGGACTGAAAGTCAAAATCCACTCAGATGTAACATTTCGGGCCCAGTCTCTTTGGATGATGCAAACAAAAGCAGATATATTGGTCTTTGTTGGGAAATCTTGTCCAATAACGAGATTGGCATCAATCATTTATAGTTTTGAAAGACCTTTGACTATTTTACACTCACTCTTTGGTTTCACATGATAAAGCACGAGAGAAAAACTGAGGGAAGAGAAACAGGCTCCTTGGCATTGAGCATATGAGCAGGAAGTATCAATTAGAAAACAGCAACAAAATCATTAGAAATATCTTCTCACTTGACCTTAGGCAAGACTTTTACTTTATAGATGTAGCTCACACAGCTAATTGCTAGAATACTAGAACACGGCTCTTTTATTTTCTGGTCCAGGGCTCTTACTATAGTACTCTCACTTGAAATTTGGGAGATTTAACTTTTAAAAATTCTGGACTTCTATCATTTTTAAAGAAAAAAGAAAAGGAAAGACTGAGGAGGAGGGGGTAGAAGAGGAGGAGGAAAAAAGGAAAAGAAAAAGAAAGACCTGAGTCCACACTCCCATATGCCAGCAGTGGGTTCAGTGTTAAAACCCTTTCTTCTTCTCTATGGACAAATTTATCTCAGGTTAACTTTCTGGCTCGTGACCCTAGAAACCTGATGAAGGTGAAAAATCAGTCGTGTGACCAGGCAACGCTGTTATGGTAAAAATGACCCAGGATTGGCACCCTGCATCTGGCTGGGAGGAATGCAAATGAACTATTCATACATATCTGGTGTTGGGCTTCCCTGCCTGTGATGATTTTCACCACTGGGCTTGTTCCTCTGCAGAACTTTGGAAGATCTGTCAATAGAAATGTTACAAGATATCTTTTTAAGACATGGGCCTTCTAAGTCAGGAGGCTCCACACTTAAATGATTCTAAATTGTTTGCTCTTAAAATATCACGTGGAAAAGAAATAATTTTTTAAAAAACTCCCTGGAGATATGTGTTCGAACTATTCTAGGACTCCCAGTGAAGAGAAGGCTCTGTTGGCACGTCCTGGGTCCTGCCCTTAAGTACCTGTTGCTAAGTGTGATCCACAGTGATCATGTCATTTCAGTTTTCTAGTCCAGCCTATGAACAGTCTTTTGGGTGAACTGTAGATATAATCAGGTACCCCTTTTTGATGAAATGTATGCTCTCTAGTTCACCAGAGTCTTCACCATTCCCTATCATCTTACATCTGCCTTGCTCTAATTCACTTTCAGTGTGACCTCTGAAAGTTTTCGAGCCCAGTTCTAGATTCTGGGTGGGGTAATTTCTTCCTACAGTAACTTGACAAGTAACCTGTCAAGGGAAGCACTGAACCTCTCAATATTTATGAGCTTTAGAGAAATAAAAATCACTCACCTACAGGAGTCTAACATATTCCTGTTTTGATCACCTCTTTGTTCTTTCTTGTGTTTTCTGGAGAAAAGCAAAGACCTGCCATCCTGGCCCAGTGGGTTCCCAATTTTCTCTTTCCAGCCCCTAGTTTTTACCTGCACCTAAGGTGAATTAATAAATACTCCAGCCAAAATCTTACAGGCAATTTTGACTTACTTCAGAGAATTCTTTTTTAACAATTAATTGGAGAATAGGTCTTGACAACATATTTATCTATCATATCCTAGGACAATTCCGTAGCAGACATGGAAAGAAATAATGTTTTCAAAATAATTGCACTCTATCTCCAAGGATTCAACCTAACAATTAGAAATATACCTTTTAAATAAAATTTAGAATGTGTGTGTCACTGTGGGTGTAGGGTGTTTTCTTTCTTTTAAACTGGTTACAGGCTGTCACGAAGCTAGAGGAAGAAGACCATTAGCACGACATTCATCATTCAGTATTTTCAGGAACTTCATTTGAGAGAACAATCTACCCACTTTAGTTTTTATGAACCCCCTATGAGTTACAGACGCCAGATGTCTTTTCTCTGGCCGTCTCGTCTCTCTGATGACAAGCATAGTGGCACATAAAAGGAAAAGCAGTCGGTGTTGGGGAGGAAACTCACAGCTTACAGCGGGCCAGTCCATTATTCATGGAGAAAGTCACAGGGTTGTTAATGTATGGATGTCAGACTTTCCAACTTTCAGAGAGTCCCCTTGGGAAGTGGTGCTGACAGATGTGTTGAAGGCAGAACTGCAAGCAGAGCGGGGTAGTCAGCAGGGGATCATTAGTCTGCTTCAAGAGCTGGGGCTCCTGAGTGATTAAGAGGTAACAGCTTACAAGAGCCATGCATAAATTACACATCTCAGGGTCAACGCCCCAAATTCTTCTTAATTTTTTTCTTACAAGGCATAGGGTCTGAATGGCAAATAGATCCTACTAGTCTGTCAACAAAAACCTTTACAACTTTAATATTTCTCATACTATCTATAAAAGCCAACTGACTCTTTAATTAATTAATCCTGGACTGTCTCCCAGCTTCTGTTAGAAGAGGACTGTATGTGAAAGGGTGTCCAGAAGAGCACTTTCACGTGCTTGTAATTCATTTTAACGACACTTGTTCACCGCAAAGATGAAAGCTGTTAAAGCTAGGATTAGGGAGGATTATTTTTAGTCTTAGCCAGCTCTGTCTTTTAATGAGCCCATTCATTCTCAACCTGAAAATTTCAGTAGAGTGAAGAACAGAATATGTCACCTCAAAGCGTGCCATGCTGGCATATTGATTACTTGCAATTAAAGTTACTTAAGAAACGGTGCACGCAAGCAAGACACTCTGACCTTCCTTTGTCCTCCTGAAAGCAGGAAATAACTCTCCCACGTGAAAGGCACCCTCCCTGTACCAAAGGTAGAGATCATCCCTTATCACCAGACGTAGGGAATTTAGGGCCAAGAAGGACGTGTATTCAACCAACTCTGTTACTTCACTAATTTACTACCCTAGGCCCAAACTTGTTTTTCTTTTCAATTCTTCACAAGTTTATTGTTCTTTTGTCTAAAATGTATAAAAGCTCCTTGCTTTGGTCACTTCTTGGAGTCTCATATGTGTACGGGCTCCTGTACAAACAAAATTAAATTTTTTTTTTCTCTTGTTAATCTGTCTTAGGCCAATTTAATTATTACCAGCCAAAGAACCTAGAGGGAACAGAGGAAAAGTTTCCCTCCCCTACAATAGCTACAGGAAAATGTCTACACCTTAAACTTTACGGATCTACCCTGACATAAAAGCAGAAGTCACACGTGGTGCTTAAGGGGGGAGCACCTAACATGAGGTTTATTGAACGAAGCCGCTCGTGGTCAGAAAACTGGCTGAACATCATTCTCTGCTTTACCCTAACATCCTCAGCCCTGAACCTCTGGATTTAATTCAGACTTGATCCTTAATTGCTTATGAACTGTCTGGAATGCTGGTACATCACGAGATAACTTGTGTGGATTGCATTTTTGCTGTTAAAGATTGCTGCTGGGTACATGGGATTTTGTGGAAAATAAAAGAAGGTCTACCACTGGAAAGCAAATTTGGTATGGTGTCTGCTACAAAATAAACCATGACATATTTCAGAACACAGCCACTTTCAGGCTTTGGACCACTGAC
>NW_006775616.1:2259005-2263279 GCF_000442215.2 Lipotes vexillifer | reverse complement strand
GCAGAGGCAGGAAGCGCAGCTCCCTCCCCCTTTTCACTCACAAACCTGCCCCCCGCCGCCTCTGCCATATTTCACTGGTTGATTTTTAGTGGCAAACGCCGCATTTCCCCAGCTGAGATGAGTAGGGAAATGAAAAGAGAAGCTATGTCAACTTGAATTTAAAGTTTTCTGACCTGAAAATGAACTAGTCCTCTTAGCATAATGTACTCCCCTGCAAGCAATCCTCTTAACTAGGCTACAGTGCCATTTGGGAATGGGGGTGTTTATTTTTTTCATTCCCTGAAGAAAGTCAAATCATCTGAGCATTGATCAGTGCAGATTTAATGCACAACACTGCACATTTGCTCCAGTAACACAGTGAAGGTCTGCCACTGCAGATTCAAAACAGCTCCAGGCAGAAGCAAAGCATATTACTGCCAACCCAGGCATTTTTAGTGATAACCATCTCTCAGGGCAGGGTAGCAAGGACAGCTATTAATAACCAGAGTGATTTTCAAAAGGAAAATAAGTAATAAAATAGCTATATGTCTGCACATCGTAGAAACTCCTCTATGCAATGCAAATATCTTCTTGCCTCAAAGGCTGATACAAAAATACTATTACGGAGAAGGAAGTAATTAACAATGGAAGATCATCTAAAATCTGAGCTGGAAGCAACCTTGGAGATCACTAAATCCAGCCACATACTTGTATTTTTAAATTTTTTGTTATGGAAAATTTCAGACACACACCAATTACAAAAGTAGAGATAATGGTATAAGGAACCCTCTTGTATCACCCAGCTTCAATAATTATCAACACTGTTTCATTCTTGTCTCTTTACTCTCTCTAGGTGTTGGCTATAATTTAATAGGACAAAGAAGTATCTTTCTACAAGTCATTATATTTTTCTTTTATAACTTTTTGTATTTTAAATTTGGAATATGGGAAGAATTTAAGCAAAACTCTTGTTGGGTTATCTGTACTTTTAAAACTTTTTGATCCTTTTATATACATATCCAAAAATGGTTGTTCATAAGGTGTTGAGGAACTTTCTATTTACTTAAACAATGTCTCAGGGATTTTGCCATCTATAAAATGGCTGTTTAAGGCAACTATATCATCAGGTTGTTGTAAGAATTACATTAGTTAATTTATGTAAAGCTTTTAAAATAGTGCCTGAAATATATTATCCACTATATGTGTTACTAACATTCATAAGTGAGGCTACCTCCCCCTTTTGCCGTCTTTGTCAGGTTTTAGTCCCAGTGTTATACCCATTTCATAAAATGAACTGACAGCTTGTCTTTTGCTCTGAAACACATTATTTGGAAAGGGAATTACGTTACAATTTTGAAAGAGTTCTTTGCAAAATTTATAGGCCAGAGTACTTGGAGAAAGTAATTTCTGACAACTTTGAATTCTTCCCATGATAATTAATCTATTCAGATTTTCTATATTTTCTTGGTTCCATTTTGTTGCTTATATACTCTCAGCAGATTGTTCATTTCATCCAGATGTTCAAAGGATCATAGGGTTGTACCTAGTTTTCTCTTATGGTTTTAAACCTTATACACAAAATTATATGCTCTTTTTAATTTCTAATTTTGTATACAGTCATCCCTTAGCTTACCATCTGTGAGGAACTGGTTCCAGGATCCCCCCTTGGATATCAAGGAAATCCGTGGATGCTTGAGTCCCTTATATAAAATGCTGTAGTACTCGCGTATAATCTATGTACATCATCCCGTAAATTTAAAATCATCTCCAGATTACTTATAATACCTAATACAAGGTAAATGCTACATGATTAGTTGTATACACAGGGAAATGCTATGTAAACAATTGCCAGCAAGCAACCAATTCAAGTTTTGCTTTTTGGAACTTTCTGGAATTTTTTTCCATGAATATTTTCGATCCTTGGTTGGTTGAATCCGAGGATGTGGAACCAGAGGATACAGGGGGCTGACTGTATTTGTACTCCTCTTCTTTGCTCTTGATTATATTTGAAGAGGAATACACTTGTATTTATCTTTTCTTTTGTCTATCAAAACTCCTCTGTGCTGTCTCCTGTGTACTGTTTCTATTTCTCACCCACTAATTACAACCTTTGTCTTCCTTCTGTTTCCCTGAGGTTTGTTTCATGTTCTTTTTTAACTTCATGAGGTGAATACTTAGTTTACTCATCTTGATTTCCAGAATTCCTTGCTTAATAATGAATTTAAGGTTACTGACTTGCTTCAGAGTAAACTTTTCATAAATTTCGTTAAGCGTAGATCTGTTTTCATTTCTTCAATTTTGAAACGTCTATAAATTATGGTTTTTATTTCTGTTTCAACCCAGGAGATTCTAGAAAGCAGACTTGAAATTTACATGAGTTGATTTAAAAAAAAAAATTGTGGTTGTTGTCATTGTGTAAAACTGATCTATAGCTAATTTCTAGTGTAACTACATTACGGCAAAAAATAAGGCCTGATCTGTACAATTATAACTTGTTGAACCTTTTCTTTTTTTGGCTTAATATATAACCAATTAAAATAAGCATTATATGGGCGCCACAAAAGGAAGTACATAAATACATATTGTATTATTACATTATTCAAAGTTTTGTATCATTATTTCTATTTACTTAACTATCAAGTTACATCACAAACGTACTTTAGTAATTTCTCCTTGTATTTCCAAATGTTGAGTATTATAAATTTTTTTTTTTTTTTTTTTTTTTTTTTTTTTTTTCTTGCGTTATGCGGGCCTCTCACTGCTGTGGCCTCTCCCATTTGTTTTTTTTTTTTTTTTTTTTGCTGTACGCAGGCCTCTCACTGTGTGGCCTCTCCCGTTGCGGAGCACAGGCTCCGGATGTGCAGGCTCAGCGGCGATGGCTCACGGGCCCAGTGGGATCTTCCCGGACCGGGGCACGAACCCGTGTCCCCTAGCATCGGCAGGCGGACTCTCAACCACTGCGCCACCAGGGAAGTATTATAAATTTTGACCCTATGTTTTGCGATGTTTAAAAGAATAAAATTGGAATGCCTTCCTTGAGGTTTCTGTATTTAATAATAAAAAGTATCTTTTGCCAATTTACTGTTTTTGCATATGAATAATAATTGGTCCTAAACTAATAATTCTACCCTCTTTTCTTTTAAAGTCTACTTTATAGAGAATATTTTATTTGAAATAAATGCCATCATACTTCGGTTAGATCACACAGATTCTTAATTCAATTGTATGCTCTCATTAAATATAGAAATTATACCTCTATATTTTCTGCCACAAGTCATATATTCTTATATCTGTCATCTTTTTTGTGTATTTTTTATTTATGCTGTTTTTCTCATTTTTCCTTTTGGCCTTTGTTTTAATAGATTACTATTTCTTTGATTGAACTGTCTCCAGCAACTTGGAAGGTACACATTTTGTTTTTATATCTACCTAGATTTCTATTTCCATTAATTATTAAAATAAAGAATACCTTTTGGCTCCCTGTCAAAGAGGAGAAAGTACAATAAGTGTGTCATGATATAAAACAAAATGGGACACACATATATACTGCTCAAATATCTTTATCAATTACATTGATTATATAGAGATTAGATCTTTACTCCCTAATTGCCATATTTACAAAGCTTCCTGATCATTATAGTTTCCTTTTACATATTAAAAAACAAAACCAAACAAAACAACTTTAGTTAGTCATGCTTATCACTAATTCAATTTCCTACAATGCTCATTTGGCTTTTTACTGAGTCTGCATTCCAGATTTTAATTCTTTCATTACTAATTTTTGTTAGCGCCCTTTAAATCCCAGTTAGTATCAGAGTTAGGTCTCTCTTCACATGAGCATCTTTGTTTCACAGATTCCATGGTTTCTTGTGCTTGACAGAAGGCACAACAGAGATGCATCTTTTAATTTTATTGTATTTTCTTAAGACATCTCTTTCACATGCATTTCTGGTGTCTGTTTTGTCTTGCATCCTCAGGCAATAGCTGACACTTCCCCCCTTCCACCCCTCCCCTCTTTTAACACTGAATATTTTCTTAGGTCACCATGATGGAGTAGCTTTTTTATTTAACTTTGTCTATTAACATTGGTTGTAATTCTATCCAGGTCTTAGCTTCACCAACCAAAAGTAGGTGTATCCCTTCATTCCTCCAAAATTGTGTGTGGGGCACCTTCCAGAATTCCTATCTGAGGAACTCAGATGGAACTTTCTATTGCTTCAGTTTCCACATTCAGAGTAAGCTGGTATTACCCTTTGGCTAGGTCCACACCCAATATGCCATGTTAGCCTCTTTCC
>NW_006775616.1:2215677-2258713 GCF_000442215.2 Lipotes vexillifer | reverse complement strand
TCCCTATAAAGTATTAGCTAGAATTGTTAATTTCCTAGTAATTTTTTGGCGGGGAAAGATGGTGTACGGCATGTATGTGTGTGTTGGTAAGTATGGGAGAACATTTCCTCTGGATTCCTTAGAAAAATGTTTCCTTTATAACAAGCGAACACCTAATTTTTAAAATAGGTGTCCAGATTTAATGTGTATTTCATAGAGAGATACAAAGTGGCTATTGCGGCTACTGCTGAAAGCTTTTAAAGATATCCTCTCTATCTCCCCGTGCTGTCAATTTAGTTCTTTAGTTATTAGTCTTTACTCTAGCCTGAATGTTCGTGCCCTCCCCTGAATTCATAATTTGAAATCCTAAACCATAAAGGTGATGGTATTAGTAGGTGGGGCGTTTGGGAGGTAATTAGGTCATGGGGGAGCACCCTCCTGAATGAGATTAGTGCTCCTGTAAAAGAGATCCCACAGAGATGCCATGTTACTTGCACCATGTGAGGACACAGTGAAAACGTGCTTGTATTTTTTTTTTTCTTTTTGCTGTACGCAGGCCTCTCACTGTTGCGGCCTCTCCCGCTGCAGAGCACAGGCTCCGGATGCGCAGGCTCAGCAGCCACGGCTCACGGGCCCAGCCGCTCCGCGGCATGTGGGATCTTCCCGGACCGGGGCACGAACCCGTGTCCCCTGCATCGGCAGGCGGACTCTCAACCACCGTGCCACCAGGGAAGCCCGAAAATGTGCTTGTAATAAACCAAGAAGAGAGCCCTGACCTGATCACACTGGCACCCTGATCTCAGACTTCCAGCCTCCAGAACTGCGGAAATAAACGTCTGCTGTATATAAGCCACCTAGTCTGTGGTATTCTGTAGTAGCCTGAACGGAGTAAGACTGTCAGATGGTCACTTCTCAACTTGACCTGTGCTACAATTACAGGTAATTTTTCAAGTAAATTTTTGATGGTTACCCTCTGTTTCTAGTCTGATTAGAACATTGCTTCTTTCTTTGTTTTTCATAGAAAGCTGGGTAATAATAAATCAGCCTTGGCTTCCAAGAACCCATTTTAAAACTGCCTTTCACTCGAGCTTATAACCTATCTCACGATGCTACTTAAAAAAATCTTTAGCAATTCCTAACTTCTTTCTGGAAAAACACCCAAATGATTACCACCACACCTGACCCTAGTTTCTGCCTGTATCCCAACCTGAGACTTATCCTACTCTCCCTGCTGCTCTGGAGGTTCCACCACACTGCCTTTCTCTCCTGGCAGGCAACCTCCCAGACTTATGCACTGTTCCATCTGTAATACTATTCCATCTTTCATCCTTCAAAATCTAAGCTCCAGAGCTACTACTTCAGAGAAGCCTTCTCCCAGCCTACATCATGTCCTTCTATTCTACATGATCAGATCATTGAACCCTATTCTTCTCCCACCTCACATTCAAAAGCACACGCCCCAGGGTGACTTTCTGATTACCCTCTTACTCCCCAGCAGACCTGTAGGTCCCATGGTAAGAGAAACCACTCTGTTTTTGTTCACTCCTATATCTGCCATGTCTACTAAACCCCTGACATTTGAGAGGTTCTGCCAAAGTTCGATGCTTTCACTTTAAAAAAATAATCTATTCTCCTCAACCTCAATATCCTGATTTACATACTCCACTGAGACCCAATCATAACTCTCATTCATCACAACAGTTTCACTGAAGTAACCTGCAACTGCACATTGAGAAGGAATGCTGGCTTGCAATATACTGAACAAATTCAAAAGGCAGCAACACTTATAGAGAAGGTGTAGGGATGTCTTTGTTATAGTTAGGTGTTGATTTCAGAGGTGTGTCATACCGGCCTCATTTTGCAATAAGTGGGAACCATAAAGGGAAGAAACACATGATACTTAAATCAGCTACAATTTATTCTGAAAATCCCATTTATCTTCTCAAAAGGCAAACCTGAGTTTGCATGAAATGATAAGAACTGGGGCTTCAAACACTTATAAAACTGAAGTATTTTGGCATTTCCCAGGTGTTTCCTATTGTATGTGATGGTTTGAGGGAAAAAGAAAGTGTACAAATTCCAAATTACTTCACAAAGTAGAGGTTCTTTGGATATTTCTGAGATGCTACATTAGCAACTGCAACTATCTTTCCAGCTGTGCCCGCCATATGGATCTATGAATGACTGCGGAGTGTCGTTATAACACAGCTGCTTCCCAGGGGTTAATTTTGATGGTGAGGATGGTGATACTGTGTTCACCTGTGACTAGCAGACGTGAGAAAAACAGGGTGTGCAGCAGTTAGAAATGGGAGGAGCTTTCTTGGCTCAATATGGTATGGCTGCCCACTGTCTCATCAGCAGCCAGGACCCACCTAAAATATCATGAACATTCTCCCAACCAGCCTCTGCACTAAAGATATGACATTTCTTTTAGTTCATAATGTAGGCAGAGTTGATCTCTCTGTGAAAGGATGACTACCTCATGTGAAAATTTGCGTTTATTCTATATGTCTCAAATGCCAAAATCGTTAGCGAATACAGTTAACTCAGGTAAGCATGATGCGTAAATGAGTTTTTCATCCGTACTGTTTGTCCTCAATGAACAAGCGACTTCATTAAGTCATTTCCTTTTAAATCGGCAGCTATAATCCTACCTTTAGACAAAAATGCCACCGTCTATTCCTTTGCCTATAAAAGTGAACTTCACTTGTCCAAATGCATAGTGTTGTCTGGTCTTTGATTTGACCAACTCCAGGTATTTTCTTCTTAAATGTCTGAAAACTAAACTGAATGAGTTAAAAAATATATCAGAAAAATGGCCAACTTTTTTTTTAAGATTTTTTAAAAAAATTATTTATTTTATTTATTTATTTTTGGCTGCCTTTATTTTCATTGCTGCACACGGCCTTTCTTTAGTTGCGGCGAGCGTGGGCTACTCTTCGTTGCAGTGCATGGGCTTCACACATTGCGGTGGCTTCTCTTGTTGCGGAGCATGGGCTCTAGGTGTGTGGGCTTCAGTAGTTGTGGCACGCGGGCTCAGCAGTTGTGGCTCATGGGCTCTAGAGCGCAGGCTAAGTAGTTGTAGTGCACGGGCTTAGCCGCTCCGCGGCATGTGGGATCGTCCCAGACCAGGGCTTGAACCTGTGTCCACTGTATTGGCAGGTGGATTCTTAACCACTGCACCACCAGGGAAGCCCGCCAACTTATTTGTGCCATTACACTCAGAGGATCAAGATCCCTGAGAGTGGTGAATATTCCACTTTTGAGACTTCAATTTCTGATCTCCCAACCTGAGTCTATTTCCAAATTTCCAGGACTCAACCAGCATTTCCTCATTCTATGTACTGCACCATTATCCTGCTTAATTCAATGTAACATCATGATGTACTGACCTGACAAAACACCGATTTGTTGCTGAAAATATATCCAAAGGGCTGCTCATTTCTTTTTCACCTGAAAAGATGAGATTCATATTTCCAGTGGGCATTAAAACAAGAATGCTTCCCATATATCCTGCAGTGATTGTCCACTGGATTATTTATGAAACGCTCAGCCAGGTTCATGTTGTTGAAAGATCACTGTTGATCATGTGTTCTGCTCTGGCTGGTACATCCCTGGTAGCACTCTTAACTGGGTATGTAATGTGTTTTTCACATCTCCAGACTCTTCACCTCCCAACTAGCACCTGGGTTTCCACATAGCATCACCCCTCATGGCTTTCTGGGACAGGACAACTCCAAAAGGGAACTCTGCATGCAGCTGAGCTTTGTTGAATGACCACAGTTTGTAGATCATTTTGCTTTTATGGATCAAATCTCACTTTCCAAATACGATTTCCTTTTGTTGCTAATGTGTCTGACCCTCACTCTGATGGATCAGTGGTCCTCCAGTTCTAAGGATCAAACCTCGAGATAATCACTTTGATTTTTTTTTTTTTAATGTTTGAAAAGAAAATAGAGACCTTCTCAACTTGAATTTAAATCTACAAATATAGTGCCTATTATTAAATTAAGTACAGAGTAACTCTCAGCAGAGAAGCTGGGTAATTAGGGCCATCATTAATTTACTAAAATCCGTGGTTTCAGCCAAATAAAGAACATGGAAACATCTGCATAAAAGCAAAGAAGGAAAAAAGAAGAGATACAAGAAAATTCTTGCAATGTATTTCTGCTAATTTTTTTTTTCTAAACTAAATGATCCTCTTTAGGCTACTGAACACTAAGAAATTTAATTAACTGCTATTAAGTAGCTAAGTCTATTTCTTAGACTTAGCTAAGTCTAAGTCTATTTCCCAGGCTACAGCCTGGGACTTGCTATAGATGCAAAAACAGCTTAAACATCTCTCTTACTAGAACTGAAAGCAGAATGAAGGTAGAAAGTATACAACTACCACTCCTGGGGAACTTTTCTTTGCAAAGAGACCAGCAATTCTCTATACAGGTTAAGAAACTGGGGGCTCAGAATTATTCTATGACCAGGGACTGCTTGCTGTCTATACAAACTCATTTCTTCTACTCATAAGTACATAGTTGTTGACATCTAGGCACTCAAAAGTAACGTCATGAAACCTTCAGATTGTTTTAAAGAGCTGACAGGAAAATTCAAAGGCAAGAAGTATGTTGGTAGCATCACAGAACATGCTTAACTAATGCTGGAGATAACTGACATCCGAAATATTCATCTCAGTTCTTCTTGTCACATCTAGTGATGGAGAAGCTCACCATTCTTCTAGAAATGTGGAGCCTGATTTCTCCCTTTTGCTTCCCTTGTTGATTCCTTCTTTGCGCTACGTCATCTCATGGCTGAGAGAAATGGAGCCTGTATCTGGCGTGGTAAGGACAAAAAATCTTAGTGGCCTCTCCTCCCAAACATGAAACACTCCACCAGGCCATTTAGGTTAGACAATTTTCTAACAAGTAGTCCCTGATCAATGTGGCTTTTTTTTTCTCAGTTGGTGAAAAAAGGGAGGTTTAACGAATGGAGAAAAGCATCATCTTCCAAACTGTTTCCCATTACTCTACGCTGATTAAATCACTCGTGTGCTATAACCTCCGCTGGTTGGCAAAGTGGGAAAAGAAAAAAGGGAGGAACTGACTCAATAACTTTCAGATAAAAGAATCCAGGTTTGTATTTCTCAAAGGAACATGGTAGAGTCAAGGAGCATCAAACAGGATTGCTTTAAGAATATTTAAAACAAGATTAAAAAAAAAAAACCTAGTACTATGGTGTTGATGAACCTATCACTAACTAAATATTAACCTCTCCTCACTGAATTTCAATAGATGTGTTTTCAAATGAATATATAATGTATTGGGCTTAGAAGTGGAACTCAGAATGCATTTTCCATAGAAATAATATCATACAAGTTGGTTTACCGGAGTTTGATCCGTAATGTTCTTGAAGACTAGAACAGTAGTATTATTTCAGTGCTGCTCCAACCAGCATTTTAAACATTATTTCCCGGGATCCCACATCCGGAAAACCTCTTCTCAATCACTGATCTCCAACAAGGTCACTCTTAACTTACTGAACACCTGTGGTTCTAAAATTTATTTGCAGGAGATAGGGCGTTTCTCAGGTAAGTCACTTCTCAGGTGACATGAAATGGGCATCAAAGGGCAGTTATTTCAGTGGTGACCAAACATTAAGGACTCAAGATCCTAAGAACATAATTTATCACTTGTTATTTAAGTGTCTTAAAAACTGAGTCTATTTTTGGGCATGGGCACCTTCCCTCACTCCACCTCCCCTCTCTCCCCACACACACACACACACACACACACACACACACACACACACACACACAGAACGAGATGACTCAAGTGCAATGCCGGCCCTTCACCCTGATGTGCACGTTCAACCATGTCCCCACTATAACCAGAAAAGGAGATTGGTACCACACTTAGAAAGGGACTCTTCTTATAGCTTTTCATGACAATTGAGGGACTGTTAATCTTATAACCATCTAAAAATTTCAAATTTTGCTTTTTAAAAATTGCCATAGAAAATAAGCTGACGATCATGTTCCCTAGTCCCTTAAAAAAAACTCCGCAATATTTTAAAGCCCTTAGCTCCTCTGAGGCCCACTTAATGCTTTGCTTCTTCTAAGGAAATGAATGGAGCCCAGGCACATACTGTGCACACTAATGTAACATGTAAACATAAAGAATTACATGGGGTTTGGCCTCTGAGAAGATGATTCGCAGAGTTCATCTCAATTGTCATGCTGAGTCTTTAAGAGCAATTTTCAACTGTTAGGAGAATGGCTAAATCAGCATTTTAATAAAGCCACAATGCCAGAGCACGATGAGTTTATGTTAATAATAGATGCATATTCCAGATGAATCTCTTGGAAGATATATCTGAAAAATATTTGCCTACTTAAAATTTGTTAAATGAATGTAAATCAAAAATCATAATATGTCTTCAAAGACAAGCGATTTTCTGATTTAATTTTAATTCCAGGCTTAGGCAAATGAAAAAATCAAACCAGGCCTAATTAATAAAATAAGGAATGTTTGGATGTTTGAATTTTGCAAACTGGTGCCACATTTATTATGTCTTTAATAAACTTACAACACACTGGGGAGATTTAAAGGACAAAGATCAATTCCATTTGGCTGGCATAATGCTGTGTGAGGATTTGAGAGTTATGCTGGGAACCAAGATACAGAGAAGGAGAGCCTGAAACCTCGGTGAGAGAAAGTTGAGGAATAAGTTGGAAGTGGAGGGACTGCTTCCTGAGGAAGGCGGTCAGCTGTCTAATCAACAGAGTGAGAAAATTAGAACCTAGCCAGGAAGATGTCACTATCCAAAGGCATCTGATATGGTAGGGGGGGCCTGGTAACTAGACTACCTGGAGGTTGCAATACTCAGAATCCAAAAGATAGTGTGTTATGGTTTGAGGTTTGGAGCTGGATTAAAATGGAATCTGCATGTACCTTTGGGTGAAACATGAAGGCAAAGAGCTAAACTGTCTGGACTGCAGTGGAATGGGCTGGTATTTGGAGCTAATATGGATGCCCCTGAAAATCTAAAGTTATATAAAATTGGTAGGCAGTTTGGGGAAGGCATGGGAATAAGGCATGCAGAGGGGAATTAGGCACTCCTGCCTTATTCATTATACATTCTTGACTAGCATGTAGATGTCTTGAAGATTATTCTGGGCATAAAGGATGCTCATTTTAGCACCGCAAGATTACTTGTGGCCCAGTGACCTGTCAGCATAGTTTGGACTAATTAAGAAACTGGTGAGCCGGATTCTGAAGGTGACATCTTGATGCCGGAAGCTGAGTACGTGTGGGGAGATAGAAAAAGAATAGGGCTCAGAGAAGTTATATAATTGGCTCAAGTAAGTTAACAGCAGCACGAGGATTAGAATGTGGGTGTCCTAGTTCCATGCTTTTACCTCTGTCCTACAGCAAAGACAAAATATCCAGCTGAAATAACCATGCTGTGGGAGGGCGTGATTGATTTTTTTAAGACTATAATATTCATGATACGTCTAGATTAAATCAAATTTCTGGGCCCCTGGAGATGTTTGCAAATCGAAAGGTTTTGCTGGAACAAGACCTACTTGATTTTGTAGGGCAGAAACACAAGTTTTCCACCCTGGCTACATATTTGAACCACCTGGAGTGCTTTCAAAATTATGAATGATGTCAAAGGAACCAATCTCAAAAAAAATTCAGATTGAATTGATATGGGATGGCACCCAAAGAACTAATGCATACAGAGTACAAAAAAGTAGCTGTACGGTTATCTCCTGACTATAAAAAAAAAACGGGGCACATTCTACGCAAAGGTAACTCCTAGATCTGCCATTGATTAACGTGTGACCTCACTTAATCTCTTTGCTTTCACTTTCTTATCTATGAAACACGTGTCCTTATTTCTTATAGGATTATTGTAAGGATCCAAAGATAATATAAGGTAAGCTAAAGATTATAAACACCATAAGGAACTCTACAGATGCTGTTATAAGGTCCCTGAGTCTGGTGCCGTGCGAATGGGATCTAAGTTCGACGGGGATGTGTTCAGCGTAAAAGCATCCAACGACGACAATTATAGCTAGTTTCTCTATAACTCATAACAACAAAAATAATCTCAGAATCAGGATCATGTGGCTTTCTTTTTTTATACTGTAGGAAGGCATACTTTCTCTAACAACGACGCAGTAAGAGCTGTCCAAATGTAAAATGCTACTTTTTCATGTGAATACCTGAGAAAAAGCCAGTCTTTTCTTAGTTGTTCCCCTCTCTTAACAACAATGACAAAAATATAGGAAAGCCTGAAGTGATTATATTTTATTTTAAATTCTTTTAAATATGAATTGGACATAAAAAGTGTTTAACACTTCTGCTTGGGTTTGATGTGGAAATCAAAGTACTCCACCTCAGCAGGGTGAACCTGGGCTGGTTTTGTAGGAGGTGATCAAAGTGGGTGGGTCTTCAATCTGGTGCTGCCTCAATCTGTTCCAGTCAACTGGAACAACAGTTTTGGGGACCCTGCCCTGGGTTTATGGAATCAGAATATCCGTGGGCAAAGGCCAGGCACCTGTGGCTCTAACATGCTGCCCTGGTGATGCTTCCGCTTCCTGCACACCTCTAGCCAGAGGTGCGGAGTGTGTGGGGAGCATAGGTGAAGCTCAGGGCTTTTCAAACTTTCATGTGCACGTGAATCACTTGGAGATCCCGTTAAAATTTGAATTCTGATACAGTAGGCCCTGTGTGGCACCCAACACTCTGCCTTTTTAACAATCTTCCAGGTGAGGTAGACACTTCAGGTACAAGGACCACATTTTGAGCAGCAAGGATCTGGGTGACATATAAAAGGAAGGTGGAAACAAAAACATCCCTCGGTGAGCAGTTCATGGGGATTTCACTGGTGAATGAGCTGTCAGTTTTAGTAAGCTAGGAGGAAGAATCTCAAAGTACCTCACTTCTGTTCCTATTTAATGAGTGGCTGAAGATCACGAATTCCTTCTGCCAAATGACCCTGGAGTTGATGGAAAGCACGGTGAAAATTCTAGATCTCAAAATACTCTGTTTCTAATCTAAAGAAGCATCATAGACAACCAGAGCCCCATCATCCATAGTGATTTCTATTTTTTGGTGTCTGTGTTAAAGATTTAATAGTACAATCTATGCGGCGACATCACATCTGAATTTGTACCTATTAATCAAGAAATGACAAAGACGCTCTGCATGGTGATTGGTAGAGCACTGCAAATACATGCTGATGGAAATGCTTTCCAAAGTAGATTAATTGCTGCTCATTTCTATGTTATCCTAAGAAGGTCTGATACTGCACAGCTTTTGAAATGGGACATGCAGCATCCCTTACAATGGATTTCATGCCATTACCCAGTATCCCACTGATACAATAAAAGGCTGACTCATTTCCTTTCCTCTTCATGACCTGTTACAATAGAAACTGGGATACCATATGCTGGGTTTAAAACGCTCAGTATGTCCAGCGGCTCTTGGCGATGCTGCCAGCTTTAAGGTGATCACAGCCTGGAGAAGCAATGAGAGAATCACTGCTGGACAGTTTGCATTGGAGGGTTTTGAGTAACTGGGGAGATTTCATCAGATAATCATTGACTCCACTGCCCCAAACTGATGGATGTCTGTGATGCTCTCTTATAACCTTCAATACCCACCTTGTTTTCTCTCACATTCCCTTGCCTTGCCTGCCTTGCCTACAGTATTACTGAGCTCACAGTTTCTAATAGAGCCCATAATGAGAATATTTATTTCCTTGTCTTTCACCATCAAGACTGTCAGGAATGTCAGCACAACTCAAGGAACTGGAATTCAGAGCTGCTGACTGCTGCCAGCGGAGACAAGCAAATTTCAGTAGATGTCTACAGAAATTTTTAATATATTTCTGTGTGGGAAGGGGAAAGTATTCAGGTTCATTCATTGTGGAGCAGCACAACAGTGCTTCTTGTGTTTTGCGTTTCCCAAAGATACCATTGTACCAGGGATTAGTGGGGTATTTTTTTCTCAATATGATATAAGATTAATTTTCAGAGTTCCTGCCATGTTATGAAAGATGAATGAGGTGAAGGTAGCCTGCAGAAGAAATTAGCAAAATCTTCCTTTCTTATTTGATCAAATTTCATAATAAGAAGAGAACTGTTAATGTGAGTGAACATCATTTAACCTAAATAGATGTCCAGTTAATTGCTCTCCTCATATAAAGGACAGGACTTCAATAATGCACATATAGTTTATAAATATGTTTAGTTCTTATTGAGCAATTATTATGTAATGATAGAACTAAAAGGGATCTGAGAGATTTCTTTTAATCTCTTCGTTTAGAGATAAGTAGAGATAGAGAACGTGAACATAGTAGCCCAATATCAAATAATGATTTGAAATAGAGCCAGGACCAGAATTCATGTCCTGGACTCACAATTAAATGTTTCTGATACTAACTTGGCAAGAAAATTCAGTCCTAGAGAATAAACCCATTTCTCAGAAGACAAACTCCTGAAATCTAACCTGGATTCTCTGCCAGTCTCAAACACCAGAAACCCTAACAATTCCATACCCTCCATCCAGACTTGGAGGGATGCCTGCCTCTTCCACCTGCTTATCTATTCACCATGCTTGAAATGCAAGCCATGTAGCTGTTTTACTAATTGTTATTTCCTGCTAAAAACGTTAGCTGGGGCATTAGGTGAGAAGGAAAAGTTAAAACTTCTGAAGACCGGACAAAAATAAAATGGTGTTTTCAAATTCTCAGTTTTAAATATCTTCTTTTTCCATCACATGTAAAGCCAAATGGAAAATTAAGGTAATAACAAGGAGAGCAGGTATCAAACTAAATTTTAGCCAGAGTGACCACAAATGGAGTTTATCAGTCTTGTCAGCACAAACTGTAGTGAAATCCTAATAAATATCACTAACTATTAAACCTCCAGACTCCTGAACTCTGTATGTGCAGTCAGAGTCACCTTCCAGTCATCATTAGTCCTTTCTGCAGACACTGCAACCTGCCTACTCATCTTCTCTCCGCATTCTCCCTTATTATCAAAATTATGATTTTTTAGGGCCATCATGTATCTGTAGAAAATACTTGATTTTTCTCTCTTTTGCCACTGGAGTGATCAATGAAATGTACATAAAAGTCCTTGGGCAAAGCAAACCTTCCATAATACAAAAGCAACTCGAAATGAAGAGACTTCTGACATTTGCCCTGCCCTCTTCCCATTTCTACCTTTCTGCACTGCACATTTGGTGCCTTAGCCATGCCCCATGTTTAGGACTTCAGAGAAGGATCAAAGAAAGGACTTGGGTCCTGGAAGATGTCCCCCAAAAGTGGTGCCAGCTTTATACCACATACCTTTGGAAGTCTTGTGTGTGAGAACAACACAAACCCAAGTCCACTGAAGCCAGTGTTAGCTGGGTTTTCAGGGACTTGCAATCAAATGCATTCCTAACTGATCTAGTCATTAGGAGTCCTTACAAAGTCATCTTGGACTCTGTGGTCAAGGGACTTTGGTTCTGGGTCTGATCCCTTCCCAGACCAACAATGAGATGAAGTGAAGCAAGGCCATCTTTTAATACGACCAAGTTGGAAGAAGTGCTGGCAGTTTTACCTACGTGGCTTCACCAAGCAACAGGATTCTGATTTTGATTGACTCAGGTATCTTTCCCCTTGAGCCAGGTAGACAGCAGGGGGATGGAACATTTGTACAATCTGATATTTTCCTATCCTAATTATGGGAGGCACTGACGATGCTTCCTCGACACAGAGGGACTTTGGGAATCTCTACAAATGACACTGTCCCCCTTTCTGATGCCAAGAGGGTGAACAATCAGCAAGAAAAATAGCAGCCAGTGACATGTGCACATTTCAGTGCAGAGTTACCTCCAGCATGGGCTGGTGGGCCGCACAGCAGTACCATCCCCTGACCTTGGCGGACAGACACGGTGCTTCTCGTTCTTGTTTTAAAGTTTTCAAGATCTGTTGGGAGAAATAAAGGAAGAGGAGTTTCAAATGTAAAGTCCTAAGACATTATGGAAGACTAATATTACTTCAAAAGAGGATAGTCTTCTGCTGAAAAATAGCCTTTACAGCACCCAGATCAGGGAAATTCAACTTTACCCTCTTCTTGCATGACATTGTCTCATCCTCCATGACTCTATATCTATACTGTAAGGTAGCCACTTGCCACATGTGCCTATTTAAGTTAAAAACAGTTAAAATCAAATAAAATGTATGAATTCAGTTCCTTAGTCACACGAGCTGCATCTTAAGTGCTCAAGAGGCACACTGGTAGCTACTGGTTTCCATACTGGACAGCAGAGAGAGAGAGAACATTTACATCAGTGCAGAAAGTTTTATTGGGTAGCACATGTCTGGATGGAGTAAGTGACCTCCCCAACTCTATCTGTAATTAAATATCATTATCAGGATGTAAATTCGTGTTTTTTGATACTCAACTGTTTACTTCACAAACCGTTCCATTATATGCAATTATGTTTGTTACTCTATATGTACCTAGAATATGACTATCTCTGTCTACACACACACACACACGTTACATACAATGTGTAAACAGACATACATACACAATTGTTTTATAAAGTTCCTGTGTATTTTTAAATACTTATAAGGTACTGTCCAAGGTTCTGTTTGGAAGAAAGTTCCCCTTTCTCAAGGAGGTCAAATCTGGTTAGAAAGATAAGACGTTACAAGCCCAAAGATCACAGCTGGAGTCAGTAAATACACAGTTGCCACTAACAATGAGTTAGTATAAGAAATATATCTAATAAAGTGACAGACATATTATTGTTCAAAAAGATTTTTCTTTCATCCTTCCAATTGCAAATCCTCTCAGCAATGATTGTTTTAAGTGCCATTTCATTTTTTGTTGTCTGAAACATTTGATGTAATAACCTGTTACTAGATTTGAGGATTATTCTAAGCCAAGTATGTTCTATAGGGTTGCAAGCCCTGTAGCTGTGCACATCAGAGTTCAGTAACATTTATTGACTATTTCCTCCATTTTGGCCATTTTGGTAAGTATTTTATGGTGATTATTTCAAGTGATCCTAACAACAATTACATGAGTTAAGTACCATTAATATCCTCATTTTATAGACTAGAAAAGAGTGGCACTATAACATTTGTTAAAGGGTACAACATCAGGGAGTAATGGAACTAGGAAATAAACCTGGACAGCATTGCTGCAGTTACAAAATGGAATGTTTCCACACTCAGGCTTAGTTTCAGGGAGTGTTCACAGGGTTAAAAATAATTTATACACCGAGCTGATCTCCCTGTGCTATGCGGCTGCTTCCCACTAGCTGTTTATTTTACATTTGGTAGTGTGTATAAGCTCGGTGCTTTGTGACCACCTAGAGGGGTGGGATAGGGAGGGTGGGAGGGAGATGCAAGAGGGAGGAGATATGGGGATATATGTATATGTATAGCTGATTCACTTTATTATAAAGCAGAAACTAACACACCATTGTAAAGCAATTATACTCCAATAAAGATGTTAAAGAAATAATCTATACACATACATGTCTTCATTACCAGCTTCTTCTAGAATTAGGCAAATTCGAAGCTCATATATTATTGCTTTTATCAATTAAACATATACAAATTTGGCTGCCAGCTCGGGATACAGACATTATGAAAAGAAAGCTTCTGCCCTGTAGGGACTCAAGAGTTTGGTGGGCAGGACTGACAGGTAACACCCAATCATGGGAATCCAAAGACTGCTGAAGTAGAGGTGTGCAGAGCGACACCTTGAGGACCCGCACGTACTTAGTGCAAAACAAAACATGACTACAATTTAAGTTTTGATGTAATAAAATTCCTTTTATTACATTTCTGATGTAATAAAATTCCTTTTATTCCATGAGTACCAGGTGAGGCTAGGACATGATTTTTTCTTCTCTTTAAGGAAATGGTTTGAGAAGCCTTTGAAAATGATTAAACTAGAGATTTTAAAAACTTCATTATGGCATTAATACTGTAAACCATTATCCCTAAAAATGATACTGAATCATTCTAAATTGTCGCTTCTGCATACAGGTTCTTAAAATAAGTCATCTAAGTTTTGGCACAGACATCTCATCCAATCTCCAGAGTTGCATGAAAAATTAAGAACCGATAGGTAATTGAGATCAAGTCTTATCCAGGCAAAATCCACCTTGATTCTGACTAGAGAAAGAGCATTAGGAAATGGGAAAGAAAATGAGAAATATATGCAATGATTTTTTTAACTTGTCCTTATTGAGTTTTAAAAACTGCATTCCTGTTTATTTCCCTATAGTTTATGAGTCCATGCAGTTCCACAGGATTTGGACATTTAGAAAATTGCATTAATCTGGTATTTGAGATAATATTTCGATAAGATTCTTAGCAGTTAAGTGAAACAGATTCCAGATGGTAAACCCTATCTACATAGTGAATGGAAATATTGCATTTGGGCAGATCTGAGTTTGAAAATCATCTCTGCCATGTATTATGCAAGGTTTAATTTTCTCATAAATAACACGAGATGTAATTAAATGTAATTTATTTTGAAAAAAGAATGATGGGAAAAGATTAAAGGAGGTAATATTTAAAAAGCACAAAGCCTTTCCTGCTACAAGTTTGGTGCTTACTATATGTTTGCTCTGTTCACTGAGGAATAATGTAATCCAGTGGCAAATCATACCCCTATTATTCCATTTAAGAAAGGGTTTTGAATAGCAAATGCACTCTAGAGAGAGGTGAAGAGGCTAGTCAAAGGCCACCATATTTATGCACACGTTTAAGAAAAGATTGCATGTCCGTTATTGGTCTTTTCAGGTGTAATTAGCCATTCAGATCCTAATTGCTAGCAGCATGATAATTTTCCAAATTAAAGAACTATGCGTGTGTGAATGGGTATTTTTTTGAAACTTGGACACGGCCAGGCCTTTCCCAGAAATATTCTCATATATATTATCTTATTTAGGGTCAATTTATCTCCAAAGACTTGGTACTAGGTAGTGATCAGTAGCAAGAGGCATTCTAAGTTAGAATACGTTATAGATAATGTTATGTCATCATGACCGTAGCACTCATAGCAATAATTGGATCTACTTGCAAAATGTATTGAGTTCATACCATGTGCTAACAAATTTTCACACAGATCTCATTTAATTCCATTATAGTTTTAATTCCCAATTTTCAGGTGATGTAACTGAATTTCAGAACCTTCTTCACACACTGAGAAAGTGGCCAGAAGAATACAAACTCATCTGCCTCTCTCTAAACCCACCACTATCAAGTACCAGAATCTATCATTTCCCCACTGACTTAGTGAAGCCAGTGAAAAAGGGCATTCAAACTAGTTACTTCACATCCTAGGGACCAAAAAAAAAAAAAAGTTTGTTTGAATGAATTTTATGCTCTTCAGTGAATATGTAAGAAAGTCCACATTTCAATGCACAGTGCGATGAGTCGGTACATTTGATTCCAAATTTTCTATTCCTTTGCTTTTCCTTGTGGGTGATCATTTGATGGGGAGATTTTAAACATCAGGTGCAAAGGATGGAGTGGAACAAGGAGGAAACAATCAGAAACCACCGTATTAAAAAGCAGGATTGTTGCATTGTTAGGGAGGTAGCTGAACCATGACACTTGGGTAGTATTCCCTTTAGCTCCGTGCAGCTAGTTACTAAAGGTAGTTGGATAAATGATAGTTACTAAAGGTACCTGAATAAATGATGTACTCTTATGACAAGGAATTAATATCCATGTACTGTAGTTTCCCAAAACATTTTTTGCAGCTCTGTATATGGTTCATTGAAAAGGGACTTGTAGACTTTTTTAAAAAATGAGTGACCATGGGGCTTCCCTGGTGGCACGGTGGTTGGGAGTCCGCCTGCCGATGCAGGGGACGCGGGTTCGTGCCCCGCTTCGGGAGGATCCCACATGGCGCGGAGCGGCTGGGCCCGTGAGCCGTGGCCGCTGGGCCTGCGCGTCCGGAGCCTGTGCTCCGCAGAGGGAGAGGCCGCAGCAGTGAGAGGCCCGTGTACCGCCACAAAAAAAAAAAAAAAAATGAGTGACCATACATTTTGGTGTTGACTTCAATTACCAGCATTTTATATAAATTTTTCCAGAAATCATGGGCTAAAAAATGCACAGTTTTGTGGCAGATGTGTTTTCCTATCATGTTTTTCTGTGAAAACAACTGTCCTTTGTTCTTCTGTAGAATATAATATTAGCACTTTATTTTTACATGAGGTTTTAAAAAATACACTATTATAGTACTTGGAATGTGTAGCTCATTGAGAGCTTAGAGGAAGTGCTTTAGCAGCTAAATTCCTTGAGGAGTAAAAGTGTACAAAGGTCTTAAAGCTGCAACATGAGATAAATAATAAAAGCCTTAATATATGAAAACATTTGGAATTCAGCCCACAGAGTAAATCAGAGAGTGAGGGGGAAAAATCTCCAGATATTTACTGTCTGGAAAGTTATTAAATGTTTAGAGCTGGGGATGAGGTAGTCTATAAAAAATACCTGGATGGGTTGAAAGAAAACAAAATCGAGGGTCCAAGATATTTTTTGAGAAGTAATAACAGTAAATAAGAAAGGGTAACTTTTTTGGCCATCATTAAGGGACTGCCCATCACACTTATGAACAGGAAGAGTTAAAGCCATCCACAGGGTGGAGCCAGAGCAGAAGAGCATAAGAAATTCAGCTTTAAAATGGCCAGGAAAGGTTAATGACATAGTAACATATATCATGCTTTGTCAAGAATCCACAGAGGGGCAGGAGAAGAGGAGAGAGGAAAGATGATACAGTAAACCATGCAAGTAATGCACATATTTTTAACGCATGTATTATTTACTACAAGTTAAAAAAATACCTATTCACTTTCTTCCTGACTTGGGTAGACCTGGATTCTATTAATTCTCACAGGGTGACTTTAGAACAAGAAATTGTCAGTGACAGTTGCCTTTGTTACTGCTTCCTTCAATTTTGAAAGAAGCAATCAATTAAAAAATCAATATCAGCTTGGAAAAATGGTCAAGTGATATATTTGTTATGAATATATCCATAATGATGACTGCACTATTTATTTTAAAAAGAGATATTTGGGGGGCATAACTTTAAAAAACAGTTATCATGCAGCATATCTAAAATTATGTCTTGACTCTGCCATTTGCTCCTTGAGTGTGTACATATGTGGATTTGCATGGCTTCTTGGACTCTAGGGACTCAGAATGATAATAAGTCTAACTTTACAAAAACCTTATGAGTTGCAAAGTCACATTTTTGACATTCTTTCCACACAAGAAGGAAGAAACCATTAGGGAGACTGGCATGGCTGACGGGCTTTTCCTGTGAGACTGTATACAGCAAGAGGAAGAATTACTTAATGGTTTAGCACGCTGTCTCTGAAGTCAGAAGGACCTGAGCACAAACTCGGTACTCTCACTCTTTAGCTGTACGATGTGGGTGAGTACTCTCCTTGAACTTCAGTTTCTTCATTTCTAACAGCAGAAAAATAATTCCTATCTCATACGGCTCTTTAGAGATTAAGATCATGAATATAAAGCACTTAACACAATGACTGGCCCAAAGTCAGTAGTCTGTAGATGCTAGCACTATCATGATCATTTCTGAGCACCACAGGAAAGTCTACAGAAAGTGACTCACTGGGGCAAAGCTAGTGATTCCAAACTTCCACCAGGTAAAGTAACAGTAGAGTAGTCAGGTCAATCCCACTGTGGCAAAATAAGCTGCTAAGACTTAAAACCCCTCTTCTTTTGCTGGTCTTAACTGTGTTTTCAAGTCTAGACTGGTGCTAAAGTAAGCCAGATACCTTAACCTTTGCAGTGCATGAAGTGTGCTCTTCAGGTGACTTAAAATTAAGAAACACTCCCATATACTGAATTCAGATAATTTTCCTTAAGAAATTCCTATGATGGTATATTCTGAGCAGGTATTACTTTTTAATGTTAAGGTGGGAAATATCGTTTTCATAAAACAGTAAAAACTGATGTTTGTGTATCTTTATAAAGGATACAAAATATTGTTATTTTAACAGAGAAATAAAAGACGAAACATATTATTTACTGATTATATAAATTTACTCGTTGCACTTAAAATTTGAGGAGTTTACACTGTATACCAGATGAAAATAGAATGAATATAAATGGAACTGGAAAAAAATATATATATACATTATATGTTTGTCAGTATCTTGCTTTTCCTATGTCATTAATTTTTCCATTTGTTTAGCCAACCTTCAGCAAATAATTTTTGAGTTCCTCTTTTCCTCCAAGTATTGGTGTCAGCCATTTTCTCTCTCCAACAACTAAGTAAAACGAAACAATCAAAAACCTACGGATATGCTCAAGATCTGACATTAAATATCCCAATTTGTTGGCAGTTTAAAGTAAGGGATCAAAATCTGATTCTAGGTAGCGGTTTGACTTTGAAAAGCCAATCTCTTTCCTGGAGATCTTTGTATAGATAACAAAGGACCTTATCAGTATTCCTAAATAAATGTGCACACACTTTACAAGTGACTCAGTTATAGAAATTGTTTATGACCTTCTTCTTTCATAGCCTCATGCTACTGCTATCGACATCCCTATGAAAATCCTTAGAGCACTTGTTCCAAAGTGAAAAAGGAAGAACTCATGGGAGCTCTCCCAGGTGCTGATTCTGACCCTCACAATGTCTTCCCTCTGTCTGAATTTTTCCTCAACCTATTTAGTCATATCAGATGAAAGTCTATAATTTAGGGATTACTCTGGAATTACAGAAATGCCATTTTCAACCCACATATGGCTGCAAATGCATTACCTGGCTATGAGTCACTTACAGTGAAGAATTCATTAATTTAAAGAGATTGTTTCCTCTCAAATAAATAAGAGCAGTATGGATTCTCTGAATGTGAGTTTTGATTAACCAAAAAAGAAACAAAGAAAATGTAATCTATGGAGTAATAAGGAAGGCAACGTAGGGCTGAGGAAGCTCAAGAAAGGAATAATGACTTAAAAAGACTCTTAAATTTGATTTTCTTCACAGGTGTTTCTTACTGAAAGAGTTATGTACCAACAAAACTATCTACACACAATACTAGTTTCTCACTCAAAATTCTTTACCTTATTTTCTTGTAGAAGAGCTGAAAAGGAAAAAGAAAAAATACATATAGGGTGAGGAAGGTGTGTGCAGATTGCCAAAGACAAATTGGTCTGGGGTCAGCACTTGTGCATTTAGCAAGAGGTTACTCTCCTCTTTCTCTTCCGGCACCACATTTCTCCATCACTTTTTCTTTCCAGTAACAAAACCTAGGCAAGACCTGAAAAGAGCATAATGAATGCTACCTGTTAAGGAGGCTTCTGTGGGCTGATTTGGAAATTTCATCATTTTTGTAAATATTAACTCTTTGGGAGAAATGTAAGGCCAGTTTCAACTAACTTATGTAAAGAACACAATTTCTCACTTTCCATGCATTCATTCATTACATCCTCACAACAACTCTATGATGTAAGTATTATTACTGATTCCACTTTATAGAAATTTAAAAAAATCCATATCCAAGATCACAGTCCTAGTAATAAGGAAGAGTGTGGATTAGACCCCAGCTCTTCTTTGACCCACAAGTCCATGTATTTAGCCTCTATTCTATACTGAATTAGATACAAGGAATGAAACAACACATGTTGATATTCTGGTTGACTATTTGAGACTCATAATTTTTTACCCCTCTGCTATTATTTTCTTGACTTTACAAGAAAATAAAGGCTGCTTTGCTGCCCTTTTCCCTGTAAATGTACGACTTTCCTGATAGCTATTTTTATTCCTGATTTCAGATTTTTTCTTTCCTCATTGTTTTGACATACTCTATTTTACCTAGACCTTCATGTTATTTAAGAAGCCAAAGAACAACCCAGTTTCAGATGTTTGAGTTCCCCTGCATGTTCCATAAAAGTGCGCCCCTACCAGACTCATGAGGTTACTGTGATTAGTACAATCTGGCATCATAAATACTGTTGTTCTCCTTTGGAGACAGGTGCCCTAAAACACAAGCTATTATTACCAGCATTTTTCTCTACAGGAGCACATCTCCTTTTGCATATCATCCTGACACAGGAGTGTTAATGGTTAGGCATCTGCATTCTCTATCTTTGGTTCCATACTTATACAACACAAAGAGAAACAAAAGTTTCAGAAAACCATTTGGCCTAGAAAATTTTAGAACAAAATACGGACTCTTTGCTGAGCTCTACAATAGCCCTTAGGGATCTGATCCTTGCCCAGGTCCCCAGTCTCATCGCCTGTTAGGTTCCCCCTTACTTATTTATACTGTAACAACCATGTTTTGCTTTCTGTTCTTCAAACACCTTAAGGCTAAGCCTGTTTCAGGACCTTTGAACTTGCTGTTCTCTTTGCTTGGAATGCTCTTTACCCATCTTTTAGCTTATCATGCTCATTCTTCGGGATTCAATTTAAATGTCACCTCCTCAGAACAGCCTTCACTGAGTTTTTAACCTGAAGTAGCCCACCACGCAGCGCCGGTTACTCTCTATCACACCACCTCTTTATTATGTCTTTCATAGCGATCATCACCAACATCTGCGATTACTTTGTTCATTTATATGATATTTGGTTTACTGTTCCTTCCCCGCCGCCCCACCCCAAAATGAAGGCTCAATAGAGGCAGGAATCTTCTCAGTCTTTATCAGGCTATATATAGCACAGTGCCCAAAACATGTCTAACACATATGATGTGCTTAGTTACTATTTGCTGAGCACTATTCCCTTTCCTGCTTCACACACTGAGGTGGTGGTCAGGAGACTGGCTGGAGTAGGGTGAACCTTCTTGTAATATTTGTCCATATGACACACTGTCTTCCAGCATCTTGGCTACGATGGACCTTTGTGTGCTCAATGACCAGGGATGCTCTAAAAGATAACTTTAAGAAAAGGTCTTTAATCAACTGCACCGAACCACCTACGATGCCTTAAAATGAAATTTAAAATGAAAGCTTAGAGGCACACTAAGATTGGAATGCAAGCAGCATATGAGACAAATGCATTGCTTGGCAAAAGAAACACTCTCTCACCCACTGACACCTGCCCCAGGGAACACCTGAGATGAGGAAAACATCAAAGGACATCATGCAAATTGCACAGGCTTGTTGCTCTTTGTAATCAGGGCTGTTATCAGCTAGTCGGGGAAATATCCTATAATTATCTGTTCTTCACCTAGTGTGAGAGTTGTACAACTTGATAGACTTATGATCATTACAGTTTTGATGGAAAGAAATGTGAATCTTCATTTTGAACTTTTATTTCATAGGCTTTTTTTTCTCCCCTCTGAAAATTAGAAAGTTGTAATTCATTGCCCAAGTCTTCCTAAGAAACGGGCAACCCTAGTGGGCAAGTCAGATATATTCAAGCAACATTTGAGTAAATATTCTCTGAAGAAATGCTGAAAAGGCACTGCATCAAGAGGACATTGTAAAGCTGCTAATCTACAGGAAAAACTTTGGGGATGTATTACTGGATGGAGATATATGGGCCACAGATCATGATAAAAACCCAGAGACCACAACTCTACCAGCCAAACGATTGGTCATGAAAAACCTTGCTTTAAAGTGAAGGGAAATTGCTTCATATCTGACTTTTTCAGTCCATTTCTTTTCTTTTGTTAAGCTTTCAGGGGTACAAGCCTGAGTAATGAGATGGCTACTGAATTTGCCTAACACTTAATGGCAGTGGATACAATCTCTGAAGGAAGAGGGGCAATTTCTCACTCCTTGACCATAAATAAAATTAGGTAGATGTTTGTATAGTTAAACTGGCTCTTAATTCTATCCACAAAAGTAGGCATTTTCCCCAAGCAGCTTGGGAGGAAATTACTCTGATGGTTAACTTTAAAGGGAGAGGCAAACTTTACTACTATTTCCTGACACCAATGCTCTGCAGAAGTTTTGCTTTAAAAGCAAGTAGAAGACTCCTCACTATGTACTCAGTTGTGGATTTCTGAACTAATAAAATAGGGATTGATGACTCATAACGAAAAATGCTAGTCATGCTTAAATTCATTGCTCCTAAGAAATTGGACATGTTCTGCCATACAGCTATTTGGGGGAAATCAAAGCTTTTGGAAGTTAACAGGTTTGTTTAACCACTGGCTCATAGAGGGCTATTTCTTTTCTCTTTTCCTTCCCCTTCTCTGAGTATAAAACATTTCTTGGGACACTGGATGCTGAATTAGCTGTATACTGGTTAAAATTTTTTAAGGCAGAAAAAATGCTGTATATGGATGAAATTCCCAGATGAAGAGCAGCTGTTATTTATGTTGAATTTAAGTTGCTTCGGCAACTCCAACCATATATTTTTATCTCATTTAATTACAGTTTTGAAAATAAAACCATCATCAAATATACATGCAAGCCATGTGTTTATTCATCATCTATTTAGACTTTGCTATGGGGGCTGTTTCACCGTTCCCTTCACAGAGAGAAATCAGAGATAAGGCTGCACTGTGGTAAAACTGCCAGTTTTTGGAAATGTCATCACTCAAGCACCTTGCTTTTAAATACACCCTGAGAACCAATACAGATTCATTCAATACCTACAATAGGCCTCCAATGAGCATCTATCATATGCCAGCCACTGTTTTAGGCACTGGGGTTACATCATTGAAAAATAAAACAAAACAGATCTCTCCCCTTAAAGAAGGTTAAGTGGGTGAAAGGACCATAAACAAAATAAATAAATCATGCATAGCATCTTTGAGGGTGATAAGTGCTATAAAAAATAAGTTAGGGAAACAGGATTGGGAACTGGCATAAAAACTATAAAAGAGGAAGATAATATAAAAGTAGGATCTTGCTACTTTCCATCCCACTTCCAAATGTGGAGAAATAAATCACTCTCCCTCTGCCAACTCAGCTCCTGGCCCCCACAGAGGCTGCAGAGAAGGGCAAAAAGTAGTGTCAAGCAACACAGTCGTCCTGATTTAGTTTTGTACTTTCTTATTTATAACTGAAGTTGAAGTCTCCTTAGTTCAGGTAACACCTGAGGAAACTAATAAATAAGTATTTTCATCTTCCATCTAAAAGTTTCAGAGTGCTAACTTCTTGGTAACTGAGGAAGTGGGAGAAACAACTGAGCAGGCATACTAAAATATACACTGATTTCCTAAGGGAAGACAATTACCAAACCAGTATTGTGATAACTTATGCTCTGCTTTAGATACAGTTACTGTTTTCTGCCTCCAAAATCCTACAAAGCTAGAGAATTTCAGAGGTGGGAAGATCTTACTGTCTGTCTTAGCCTGTTCGGGCTCCTTTAACAAATATGCCATAGATGGGGTGTCTTATACAACAGACAGTTATTTCTCACAGTTCTTAAGACTGAGAAGTCCAAGATGAAGGTGCTGGCAGACCTGGTGTCTAGTGAGGAATTGCTTATAGGTTTGCAGATGGCCGTCTTCTCACTGTATCCTCACATGGTAGAAAGCGAAGAGAGAGGAAACTCTTCGTGTCTCTTCTCATAAGAGAACTGACCCATTCAAGAGGGCTCCACCCTCATGACCTAACTACCTCCCAAAGGCTCCACCTCTTTATAAAAGCACTTTGCCAGGGGGTGACAGTTAGAATTTCAACATATGAATTTTGGGGGAGACACAAGCATTCAGTCCATAGCAGCATCCTTTCTTCAATATGAACTCCCTCCCTTGCCCCCCTCCCTTCTTTCCTTCTCTCCATCAATATAATTTATGGTACCACGTGTGGTGGATGCTGTGGAGAATATTATGGTGAGTTGAACAGGATGCCTGACCTCAAGAGGTTTCCAATTTCGATTAGATAGGCACATAAAGAACTCTACTGCAAGGTACAAAGGAAGCAGTCAATGCTGTAGAGCTGTAGAGAGAAAGCGCTATGGGAGTTGATAACAAGTATTTTTGCTGGGGTGATATATCCAGTCAGCATTTCAGCTGCACAGATGATGGACCCAAGTACATGGATCTTGGATCTGGGTTTTAATTTAAGTCAGTACTCAGGACCTGTTTCCTCTCCATCTCTATCTCAGCCCTGCTCATTCTCCCCACTTTCCTACAGATCAAAGTGTACAGACAGCACAGGGCACTGCCTCACTCCTACTCAAGGTGTGACTGGATTCTTATGAGAACTGTAGCATCAAGTATGTCCAGGTCAGTTGCTCAAACCCGTCAAACCTAGACTCTGTCAACCATTGAGACTACTGGTTTTCACAGGAGACAAGCTCATATGCAGCTCTAGCCGTATCTTCAGAGCACTGACGTGCCATCTTTCCATCTTCACAACATCACTCCTGAGTTCATTTTCCAGCTCAACATCTCTGGGTATATCTCTGCCTCACAACCTTAAGGCTAGAGTTTTGAGAATATTTCAGCACAATCCCCACTATCACAAGACACTCTACAGAAAATTTACAACCTCACTGTGGCACTTGGATTTCCACAGACTTCTTTAAATGTTGCAGACGAAGCCTACGTCTGTGTATAAGGATGCTACACAGCACAGCAAGTGACAGACCCATTTTTAAATGTCCCTAAAGAGTGTGCGTGTGTGTAGTTGGGTGATCTAGTGAAGGTATTACAGATCACTGCTGAGGCATCCTGGGACTTAAGTGATGAGGCAATGCTCACATCCTTCTTGCTCAGTTGGAAGTTTGGTACTAATTCAGAGGTGGCTCTGGGTTGCAGTAACAATAATAGTAATGACAGCTAAGATTTATTGAGTGCTTACTACGTAACAGGTACTATTTTAAGCACTTTTCAGGTATTAACTCATTTAATCTTCTCAACAATATCATGAAATAGGTACTATTTATTCCCTTTTATCTATGAGGAAACGGAGGCTAAGAAAGTGAAATCATTTGTTCAGGTTCACACTGATAGTAAATAATAATGCCAGCATTCTAACCCAGGCTTGTCTGATTCCAGATAACCTGATGTTTTTCTTTATTTTGAATTTTTGTCAATCTGGTATATAAATGGCAATCCATGATTACTAATTTGCATTTCTTCAGTTACTAATAAAGCTGTTTGTTTTTTTTTCATATTTATGGGCCACCCACATTATTTCATTCTTAAAATGCCAGTTCATGTCTTTTACCTAGTCATCTAGTGGACTTGTATTTATTCTTACTGATTCATTGATGTTCTTTACATATTTGGGACCTTCTGTTTGTCAGTTATATTTTTACAATTATCTTCTCCTGGTACATGACTTTCTTCCTCACTCTCTTTCTAGTATTTTTTGATGAATGGAAGTCTTCTGAGTGTATCAATCTTTGCTTTAAGGCTAACATTCTTAGTTTCTTACCTAAGAATCTCTTCCTTATCCCAAAGTCATAAGGATATTCTTTGCTATTTTGTTTTCTAAAAAGATTAAAGTTTTGTTATTCTCATTTAAGTTCTTGTACTCAATCACAGCACAACACTATCAGGTATCAACAGGCAGTTCTCAGCACTGATGGAATTATGTCCTATAAAATTGCTGCAAACACTTATTTAGTGAATACTGTACTGTTGTTCTGAAGGGAATTACAGGGTTAGGTTTCTGTGAGTCTCTGCTCATAACATTTTCATCCACCGTTCAACACATAACCTTGTATTATGTGTGTTTATACTTAAATACACCTTTTAAATATATAATGTTGATTCACTAACATTAACTCAATGCCAACAGCACTGTAACTTATGCCTGAATAAAGCTTACCTAACACACGTATTTTCTCTGTAAGGTACAGCACGACCTTCTCTAGCTAGGGAACACTAGTCAGTACTAAAGTACTATACTTTGGGCTATTTTAAACAGCAAAATTACCAACAAAGACCATAAAAATGCAAAAAAAAAAAAGGCACTAAAAAGACTGCAAAAAGAACTCTGTCTAATTAATGCACAGAAATCTCTTGCATTCCTGTACACTAATGATGAAAAATCTGATAGAGAAGTTAAGGAAACACTCCCATTTACCACTGCAACAAAAAGAATAAAATATCTAGGAATAAACCTACCTACATCCATTTACCATTGCAACGAAAAGAATATAATACCTAGGAATAAACCTACTTAGGGAGACAAAAGACCTGTATGCAGAAAACTGTAAGACACTGATGCAAGAAATTAAAGATGATACAAACTGATGGAGAGATATACCACGTTCTTGGATTGGAAGAATCAACACTGTGAAAATGACTGTACTACCCAAAGCAATCTACAGATTCAATGCAATCCCTATCAAACTACCAATGGCATTTTTCACAGAACTAGAGCAAAAAATTGCACAATTTGTATAAAAACACAAAAGACCCTGAATAGCCAAAGCAATCTTGAAAAAGAAAAACGGAGGTGCAGGAATCAGGCTCCCTGATACCGACTATACTACAAAGCTCCAGTAATCAAGACAGGATGGTACTGGCAGAAAAACAGAAATATAGATCAATGGAACAGGATAGAAAGCCCAGAGATAAACCCATGCACATAAGGTCACCTTATTTTTGATAAAGGAGGCAAGAATACACAATGGAGAAAAGACAGCCTCCTCAGTAAGTGGTGCTGGGAAAACTGGACAGCTACATGTAAAACAATGAAATTAGAATGCTCCCTAACACCATACACAATAATAAATTCAAAATCGATTAGAGACCTAAATGTAAGACCAGACACTATAAAACTCTTAGAGGAAAACATAGGAAGAACATGCTTTGACATAAATCACAGGAAGATCCTTTTTGACCCACCTCCTAGAGACATGGAAATAAAAACAAAAATAAACAAATAGGACCTAATGAAATTCAAAAGCTTTTGCACAGCAAAGGAAACATAAACAAGATGAAAAGACAACCCTCAGAATGGGAGAAAATATTTGCAAATGAAGCAACTGACAAAGGATTAATCTCCAAAATTTACAAGCAGCTCATGCAGCTCAATATCAAAAAAACAAACAACCCAATCCAAAAATGGGCTGAAGACCTAAATAGACATTTCTCCAAAGCAGATATACAGATTGCCAACAAACACATGAAAGGATGCTCAACATTATTAATCATTAGAGAAATGTAAATCAAAACTACAATGAGATATCACCTTGCACCCGTCAGAATGGCCATCATCAAAAAATCTACAAACAATAAATGCTGGAGAGGGTGTGGAGAAAAGGGAACCCTCTTGCACTGCTGGTAGGAATGTAAATTGATACAGGCACGATGGAGAACAGTATGCAGGTTCCTTAAAGAACTAAAAATAGAACTACCATATGACCCAGCAATCCCACTCCTGGGCATATATCCTGAGAAAACCATAATTCAAAAAGAGTCATGTACCACAATGTTCATTGCAGCACTATTTACAATAGCTAGGACATGGAAGCAACCTAAGTGTCCATCGACAGATGAATGGATAAAGAAGATGTGGCATATGTATACAGTGGAATATTACTCAGCCATAAAAGAAACAAAATTGAGTTACTTGTAGTGAAGTGGATGGACCTAGAGTCTGTCATACAGAGTGAAGTAAGTCAGAAAGAGACAAACAAATGCTAACACATATATATGGAATCTAAAAAAAAAAAGAATGGTCATGAAGAACCTAGGGGCAGGACAGAAATAAAGACGCAGATGTAGAGAATGGACTTGAGGACACAGGGAGGGGGAAGGGTAAGCTGGGACGAAGTGAGAGAGTGGCATGGACTTATACACACTACCAAATGTAAAATCGATAGCTAGTGGGAAGCAGCCGCATAGCACAGGGAGATCAGCTGGGTGCTTTGTGACCACCTAGAGGGGTGGGATAGGGAGGGTAGGAGGGAGGGAGACAGAAGAGGGAAGAGATATGGGGATATATATATATGTATAGCTGATTCACTTTGTTATAAAGCAGAAACTAACACACCATTGTAAAGCAATTATATTCCAATAAAGACGTTTTAAAAAAAAGAAAAAGAACACTGTTTATAGTATGAGAGCTGAACCAAGAAGGCAAAGAGTCATCTTGTTCAACCTCAGAAGGAAAAGGGTGTGTAGGGTGACTCAGTACTTTGCTGCTCTGCACCTGTCCATGAATGACCATGAATGACCGCAGGCTAGATAGTTTGTACGCACTCGATAAATGTAATAGTTAAATACTTAGTATCTTACACAGAGTTTAGACATGGGTGATACCAGACAGTTTATGCTCTTAGGCCATGTTTCAGGTAATATAATAATTATGAAGACGACGACGATGATGATGATGATGATAGAAATAATTTAGCAATGATGACAATCATAACATTAAAACTATTAGATGTTGTAGTAATAACAAAAGTAGCAGCAACAGGACCAATGAAGATGTTTCCTTATATTTTTATAGCACTCTAAAATAATGCTTTATTTTTGTTGAGCTTTCTTGAATTTGGGACCACATTAATTCTGAAAGGCACCTGAACTCATATATGCAAATGAATATAGTCCTTTAACATGGGGTGCTTGGGATGTGCATATCTTTTTCCTCTAATTTTTTTTATCATGGTAAAATATATGTAACATAAAACTTCCCTTCTTAAATATTTTTAAGTATACAGTCCAGTGGTACTAAATACATTCACAGTATTGTGCAACCACCATCACCCTCTCTCTCCAGAGCTCTTTTTATCTTGTTAAGCTGAAACTCTACCCATTAAACAATAACCTCCTCTTCCTCCTCCCACCAGCCTCTGGCAACTGCCATTCTACCTTCCGTCTCTATAAATTTGTATAGTACTTATTTTTAACAAGTAAACAAAAAACAACATTTTTACTTATAATAACTCATTTGATCATTAAAACATCTCTCTAAAGTAGGAGGCGAGAGCATTAAGAATTAACTGTACTGCATAGAAGACATTTGAAATTCAGAAAAGTTAAGAGAGTTGCTCAAAGTTAAACCTCTAATAAGTAAATGATACAGTCGTTTCCAGATATTGGCTACTGTAACAAATGCTGCAGTGAACATGGAAGTGCAGGTATTTCTTTCAGGTCCTATGTTCATTTCTTAAGTATCTTTCAACAGCCGCATAGATAAAGAAGATGTGAGACATATACATATATACATATATATGGATATTATATTTATATAAAATAGAATATTATCCGATTTATGAGAAAAAAGGAAATCCAGACATTTGTGACAAAGTGGATGGACCTTGGAGCATTATGCTAAGTGAAATAGGTCAGGCAGAGAAAGACAAATTGTGTATAATATCACTGATATGTGGAATCTAAAAAAGCCAAATTCATAGAAACAGACGGTAGAATGGGGTTTACCAGGGACTGGGAGGTGGGAGAAATGGGGAGATAGATGTTGGTCAAAGGATACAAATTTCCAATTATAAGATGACTAAGTTCTGAGGATCTAATGTACAGCATGGTGACTATAGTTAACATTACTATATCATACTCTTAAAAGTTTTTAAGACACAGCTTAAATGTTCTCACCACAAAAAGAAATGTAATTATGTGATATGATTGATGTGACAGAGGTATTAGCAAACCATACGGTGGCAAACATTTTGCAATATATAAGTGGATCATATCAACACGTTGTACACTTTAAACTTACATGGTGTTGTATGACAGTTACATCTCAATAAAGCTGGAAAAAATTAGTAAATGATCTGAGACTAGAATTCAAAATACTTTCAGTGGAGACTGCAAGCTCCTTGAGGGCAAGAATGACATCTTGCATTTGTTAGGCTCCAAAAACTTATCTCAGTGTTCTGATGGAGTGGACATGCCATGAAATATTGCACTTAACTCTGATGATGATAAAGGCAGTGTTGCGTTGGATTAAAGAGTAGAAACCTGGTATTTTCAAATAGGGACCCACTTTTTTTGAATGCTCTATTTTCCTCCCCCCAAGAAGACTTCATTATTTTACCAAAATTCTTTAGAGGGAACAAAAACGATCTGATGAAACTAACACACTGTGTTTAGAGTGATATGTTAGCCTATGAAGATTCAACAATCTGGTTCAGCTGTGTTATTAATATTGCTCTTCCCGATTACTGTAAACTGGAATATTTTAATTGGTGTAATGTTTTACTACCTTCACAGCTTGAGCGAGGTGAAGTGGAGAGAACAAATTTTCAATAATGAAAGCTAACAGAAACTACCCTGATCTTACTAAGTTCCATATGAACATATTGTGACCAACAGCACACACTCGCTGTACTAGAAAACAGGATGAAAATCATGCTCATTTGCTCTATTCTTTTAACATATGTTAATGCAGTGCCTAATACAGGCCAATCCCTGCTCGAGGGGCTTGGGACAGAGCAATGAAGAAATCAGACAAATCACCCTGCGCTTGTGGAACCTACATCTAGCCAGGTGAGGCTGGATGATAATAAACATGATAAAAGTTAAATTACGTAGTGGGTTAGAAAGTAGTGAAGCAGTGGGAAAAAGAAAACAGAAAACCAGAACAGGGTAAGAGGAACTGGGAGAACTGGGAGGATGGGGAGAGCTGTAATTTATAATGCGTTCAGGGTGAGTCTGAGCAAGATGAGGACATTAGAAGAAAGAGCTCCAATTCTGATATTTAAAGGAGTTGAGGGGTTTAATCAGGTAGTTATTTAGGGGAAATCATTCCAGGTAGAAGAAAAGGCTCTGAAAGTAAGGATACTAAGCATGTTTTAGGGACATCAGGAAGCCAGCCTGGCTGGAGTGTAATGAGTGAGAGAGGGAGCAGTTGGGAGATGGAGTCACGGATATACGGGGGCGACCATGTAGGGACCCCTGGAAGGTCCTTGGCTCCTATTCTGAGCCAAGGTGGAAGCCACAGCAGGTGTCTGAGAAGAGTGACATGGTTTGACTTATGGTTTTGTGGTTATTCAACTCAATTCTGTTCAACGAGAATGACTGCCTATTACCACCGCCTGCGCCGAGTGCTAAGAAATGAAATATGTAAAGATAAAGCTGCTACCCCTAAAGAGTCCCTCATCTTGTAAGGAAATGTGGACAATTACCTGGTTCAAAACAGACAATGAGGGGCTTCCCTGATGGCACAGTGGTTGAGAGTCCGCCTGCCGATGCAGGGGACATGGGTTCGTGCCCCGGTCCGGGAAGATCCCACATGCCGCGGAGCGGCTAGGTCCGTGAGCCATGGCCGCTGAGCCTGCGCGTCCGGAGCCTGTGCTCCGCAACGGGAGAGGCCACAACAGTGAGAGGCCCGCGTACCGCAAAACAAACAAACAAACAAACAAAAAAACAGACAATGGCAAGAGCTTTAGCAGACGTGTAAACAAAGTGCTATGGGATCACAAAGGAGAAAGCAAATTATTTTTCTTTCAGGAAAAAAATATAACAACACAGTATATAACGTTCAGTCTTGACCTGGAAAAAAAATTAAGATTTCAAGAGGAGAAGAAAGAAGAAAGGGAATGATGGGGTAAAGGACAGCTTGCACAAAGATCAAGAGGCATTAAACGTATGTAGTATGGTCATGGAATGACAGTCAGGTGTCTGCACAAAAATAAGAGGAATGATGCTAGAAAGGTAGGTAAGGGTCATAGTGTAGACATTGTTACCACCCTGGAATTGTATTTTGTGTCCCACAGAGTAATCTAATAAAATAGAGATGGTTTTAAAATGTTTTATGGTTAGTTGCAAAAGGTAAAAATTTATATTGATCTCTTAGAGATTTACCATTCATGGTGCAGAAAAAATCCACAGTAAAGGGATTTGCTTAACTTTATTACATTGATTATTTCCTAAATTTATTTGAGTCTGTACACTTTGGAAGTGCCTCCATTAACATCCTGTAGAACCAGAGTTCACCAATTTGAGAAACATTCTTACAAACAACAATGGATAGAGCAGGAATTTGAGTGTGCAGTAGGGGTGATGTCGTGAGCAACATGATAGTTATCAGGATTTTGGAAAGTTAACTCAACTTATGGAATGGTCTGAACTCTAACTTAAGGACGAACACTTTGGGGGTATAGCAATAGAATAGGATGAAGCTAAAAATAAATACAAAGGTATTTGCCCTCCTTCATTTAATGTCTTCCAGAGAACTTTAAAGAATACACTGTCTTATATAAGGACTTAAGCAATTAACATTTCTTCTGATAAGTCTTAAAGAAAGAAGCTGAAACACAATGCCAACTGGTAATACTTATTCATCTTTATTCAGAACGCTGGTACTAGCCTAAATTAGATTTCACTGAATTAATGTAGCAATGAGAAAACTTGGGGGTATATTTAGCTTGTGTATTAAGTACGGATTTTATTTTTAGATTCCAGCTTTTCATTTTCATTTTTTTTCTTCAGAGAAGTAAAGGCGCATTAAAAACCATACTATGGAATTAAAACGGATATTGAAAAGTGAACTTAATCAAGTGGCATTTTTAGATCAGGGGAGGCCAAAAAATTCTGCTTGATTGGCTTTAAGAAAACTCAAATTCACGCCAGCCATGCTGATGAGTTCTTCAACTTGCCACATTTTGGTTTCTTGAAAACCTTCAGATATAATTCTAAAAGTGACATCTCCTAATAATTCTTTTAGTAAGAACTACAAGGAAGAAGGAAGGTAGTTCAATTTGCTCAAGTTATGGTGTAGCTTAAGTCCCTATTTTTTTGTCCCAAACCAAGTACATAATGAAATTGAAATGCACTTGGATTTACTTTAAAAGAAGAGAACAAACACAAACTTAACTCCCTACGTCGAAGCTTCAAGAAACCACTAAACAGCTCTATAGTGAGAACAAAACATCCTGTTGTTTCCTCCAGCTGTTTCTGTGATTAATGAAAGGATAAGAAAAGTAATTTTCAGAATTCTGATAGAGCTGTCTAACTTCTCTACAGTAATGAACACATAAGAATTAGGTGTAATGAAAAGATTACTTTGCCCACAATCAAATTTTACATAAATCTGATTAGTTTTTGCATTGATCATACATATTTTTTTGTATAAAAACACAAATTTGAATCAAAAGATACCTTCCTATTACTCAAAAATAAGACTGTTACGAGTACTAGGAGATGTTTCATACCTATTTAATAGAATATATAATAGGGGTCCCCTCCCCGACGGGATTGTCTCCTGAGTTGTGGGGAGAAATGGTACTGAGGTCCCAACAAATTCCAATTATACAAGTTGCTCTCCATTCTTGAGAATGGGAAAACAAAGGACACATGTGACGACATTTGCACCAGACCCTGGAGAGAGGGGAGGGGGGTGGATGACTGAACTAACGCCATCAGGAAAATGTCTGAGCCCTGCACCCCTCACCCACTCACTATCCCCAAAATCTTGTGTTGCACCCAAATCTTTTCTAGCTTTTTATTTGAGTGTAAGATTAAAGTGTCTGCATGCTAGTTCCAATTTTGATATTTAACCTGCCTAATTGGGATTATTTGTCCTTGACTATGATACTTTCAAAATATTAACCCTTTTCATGTAAATCATTTAACTATACCAGTGGATTTGATGTTTCTTTCTGACACCAGCAGATCATCATACTTGCAAAATGGAAATGTGGGTATCACATGGGAATCTACTTAACCTTGAACAGAGAATTGCAGCATTCCAAATTTTCTAAGGACTCAAGAGATCATTTATCTCCACTCCCAAAGGAAGCTGAGGCTGAGAGTTGTCATGTGATTTGCTTTGAGTGCCCTGTTTGTCACAGAGCTGGGATTAGAACCCAAGTTGACATTTTTCCTGCTTTTCCATTCCACAATATTCTACAATGCCAATGTTTCTTGCATTATTATTAAAGTTCATTTCTGAGAACAATGATTTTCCTATGAACAAAAAGGGGATTTATCATCAAATGAGTCTGGGATTTACTGCTTCCTGTATCTCCTTCCTGGGGATATACAATGCACATTAACAGCATCAAAAAGACCCTCAGAAGTCCTGCAGAAAACAAACCTATGAACTGTTCATTGCTGATCTCTCGTGAAGCAGTGTCCTCCGAAGCATACATTGAGGACAGCTACAGTGAAGCATTACGCTAATTTTTCACTAATGGATACAGTAGCAGACATTATTTGCAGAGGCTGAAATATTTCTGTCATTATATAATCAACGTTTAGGATCAGAATCTGTAAAACATGAGACATGTTTTTCATTATTTGTCCCAAAATATTAAAAGAGGTGAATGGACAGGGAAATATATCTGAAACTATGGCAGATATGAAACATGCTAAATTTTCCTAGGCTGTTTGTGTCATAAATTGACAACAAGATGTGTGGCAGTGCACATTTTTATGTGGTATTCCCAACTAGTCAGAGCCTACCAGAAAAGTGGGAGGCAGCAGTTGGTCATTCTTCTCAGATATGAATAAGTCTCAGAAATGTATGAGTCTTCTTCATGACTCATACATACAAGTGGGTTACCTGAATGTCACTTGAGTCCATTCAACTTCCCAGAACCTGGAGTTCATGACTTTGCTGTTCTCTCCTTCTTGTATATTCAGTAACTGTGATCAAGGCAAGAAGTGGTTACCTTTTTCCCTGTTATTTTTTCCTATGCTGCATGGAATGAGGCAATGCCATACTGGTAGCCACAAACAAGCTTATCACAAAGGTCTGGAAATTTGAGAGTTGGAACAAGTATATCATTCTTGGGAACTGTAGATAAGAAATAATACTTTTAAAAAGTCCCTTGAATAGCAGTGATCAAAAACTGAAAAGAAAAATCATTTAGGTTCTCAATAACTGCAACTATATTTGGTTAAACTATACCATCCCATATTTCATGAAGGTAATTACCAATAATTAAGGGCCCCAAATCCCAAAGTAAAGCCCCAAATCCCTTTTTTACATTATAGATGGAAATAAGCCAAATGGTTATGGGAACAAGCTAGAGGCAGAAAAACTTATGAGCAAGGACAAAATGTGCTCTTGGACCTTTTCTGACAAGATTTCATAGGTTAATAAGAGAAATTAGTGGGCTTGCTGGATAGATAAGATGAATAACCAGCCTTCTCAAAGCTATGAAGAAACAAGCAGAAGTATGTTAGGAGCTGAGAGCGAAATGCATGACATCTGTTTCCAGCAAATACACCTATTTCCATTTAGGATGAAACTAATTGTGAAGTTTTTTTCATTTGAACTCTGGCATCCTGTTTACAGCATTTTATACAAGGTTAGCTTTCTCCGTTTCATTGCCCATAATGTGGAAATAATTCAGCAACTGCACTTACTGCTCCTCGGTAACCATAATGAAAACAAGAATACTTCCCCAAGGAGGTTCCATGTCTCAGGTCATTGGTGATGTGACAGAGATGTCCCTATCCTTTATGAAGGTTACGCTCTGCTTTGCAAATCTTTATTCACCAGGGGAATGTTCCCGTGAACACTGGCATTTCAGAATCTATGTTATAAAAATGCACAGTATACATACACCCCTATATACACCTCTATATTAATTTTGTGGGATTTATTGTTATTACACTCATTTTAAAACAAAGAACCTAAACTAAGGGTCTCTCTCTCTCCCTGTCTCTAGGGATGGAAGACACAGAGTTAAAACAAAACACCCTTTAATATTAGAAGTGAGTGGTAAGTGAATGGAATTGGATGTGGCAGGTGTCTCTTAGCAAGACAGTTTCTGTAGCTGATTCCTCGTGAAGGACTTCCACATTTAGCTGAATAATGCTATCCAAATCCGAGTGCATTTGTTACTTCAGCTGGCTCTCTAGAATTTTTGCTTAGGAAGCTCACAGCCAGAATTAGTACATATTCAGTCGCAAGCTAAAATATGCATGTATCAATTGGTTTTAGATATTTTAAAACCATCTCACTCAAAACTAAGAGCAATTTTAATATTCACGCAAATTAATGTTACTTTTTTTTAGCCAGGACTGTGGATCCTCAGATGACCTATCTCTGAAATAAAGACTGTAAACAGCCATGATCACCAAAGTAGTCAGGTAGTAGAAATTTTTATTGTTTGATTCCAGTGGTCTAATATTCCTCACTGCAAAAAATGTCCAATTAGCATCCATACTGGAAGAGCGTAGGGATCATCTACATTTATGGAGACCAGGTAGAGTGGGCTGAATGATGCTCCAAAAAAAGGGTATGTCCACATCCTAAGCCCCAGAATCTACGAATGTGACTATTTGGGAAAAGTCTTCGCAGATGTTGTTAAGGATCTCCAGATGAGAGGATTATCCTGGATTACCTGGGTAGGACTTACCTGGCGAGTACCTTTAAGAAGAGCGAAGGAGGGAGGTAAGACAGACACGCAGAAGAGAAGGCTATGTGAAGAGGAAGGCGTGATATGGCCATAAGCAGGGGGAGGATAGGGCAGCCACCGGGGGGGCTGGAAGAAGCAAGGAACAGATTCTCCCCTAGAGCTGCCAGAGAGAGTACATTTGTACCATGCTTGGGACTTCCAGGCCCCAGAACTGGGAGAGAACACGTTTCTACTGTTGTTTTTTTTTTTTTTTTGCGGTACGCGGGCCTCTCGCTGTTGTGGCCTCTCCCGTTGTGGAGCACAGGCTCCGGACGCGCAGGCTCAGCGGCCATGGCTCATGGGCCCAGCCGTTCCGCAGCATGTGGGATCTTCCCAGACCGGGGCACGAACCCATGTCCCCTGCATCGGCAGGTGGACTCTCAACCACTACGCCACCAGGGAAGCCCTCTACTGTTTTAAACCACCCAATTTGTGCTAATGTGTTACCGCAGCTTCAGGGAAACACACCAGGTGTGCATTCCTCTGTTTTGAACTTGGGTAAAGAGTCACAGATATATACGGGTTTTCAGTTCCCTTCTCTTTTAAAAAGTTATTTCTGAATTAAATGATGAAAATTATAAGAATAAATAACAACCCCATTTTACTACCATGTGCATAACTCCTGACAATAATCCTGCCAGTTGTGTTATAAAACTCATTTTAACAGTAATCTCAGAGCAGTTAAATGACTCATCCTTGTTGGAACAGGGAGCCTGTAGGGACTCCACCCGTGACCTTCCTTTTTTCCCTTGTTATTCAATACATAATATGATCAGCACCCTGTGCTCATGATCACTCTGCTGACGTGGAGCTTACAGCCTAGCAGGGAAGATGAATATCAAGCAACTAAATCCAATCTCACTTGAATTTTATAATTAAACAAGAGCAATAATACCTGTAACTTCTGCAAACTGATGCTGGCAGACGATGCTGATTATCATTAAGTATTTATCTATTTCATGTATAGAATTTACATCAAAGATAAGATCACTTTCTCTGGAAAGGAAGGAAGTCAAGAAAATGTAGGACTTACAGGTGGCAGGAAAAGACAACTCATTGGCCATCCTCTGAACTGCTTTTCTGGAAGGTAGACAGGTCTGTGACAAATATCAAACTCACTCTGCTACAGTGGAAGGCATTGGATAAATCCATACAGTACTCACAGAAAGCAAAGTGATCTTCCTGCACTTAAGACTTGGAGGCTGGTTTGCCTGCCATGTTAAACAGAAAGTTCTCAAGCAGAACACCTCCCAGTAAGCTTGTTAGCTGGGGGCCCGGGTCACATGGAGCACATCTGCCCACTTAGGCCCTTACTCCGCCATGCTTGCCCGGCTCTGCTCCTCTGCCCTCTGGGGATGTTGTGAAGTGACTATCCCTGAAGATCTTTCGGAAGAAAAGTAGCAAGCATCTGTCCTAGATGTCTAGGTCATACACCTGATGGAGGCACTGAGCTGGCACAGCTGATCTCTCCAGATCTACCGTGGCTCGATGCCACCCTTTTTAGCTCACTCAGCCACAACGAATCCCTTTAGATGGCCCGGAATACCACAGAGGGATGCAGCAAAACAGCAGCATTTAGAAGATAAGAACCTCTTAAACTCAGGTTCAAATTCTAACTTTGCCCTTCTTTCATCTTAACCTTGGCTCTCTCGTTTTTAAAAGAGATGATGATTTTTTTCCCCCTACATATAAAGTGATATTATGTCAATAAATTGTGTAACCTGGCGTCTGGTGAATGCTAAGCGCTAAACGGCAGCTGCCGCTATTATTAAATTCACCATTGTTATCAAATCCACCTTTGGAAAGAAAAAGCTACCTGACCTATAAACTCTACCAAATGGCTGAAACCATACACACTTCCCTAGTCTGATGGAGCCAGGATAACAGGTCGGGTTCAAAGTGAAAAGTTCACTCTTCATCTTGGAACCAGATATATACCTTTCCAAGTCTCTCTGAGTTAGTTTCTTTTCCCCTTTACCTCTCTGCACTGTTCTTTGGGATCCCTCTGTTTTGTATCAGAAGCAAACTTCGGAGTTGCATCTACCTGGGTAACCAGGTCAGAGCTAAGACCTTTCAGGTATGTCAATTTAAAGTGATGATGGTACAATGATAATAACGACACACCATTCCACATTTCACACGGGTCATATCTTTAATCCTTGCAATTGCCCCATGGATTAGTTGTTATTATTATCCTTATTATTATTTCACAGATGAAGAAATATTCAGAGTAAGGGACCTGCCCAGAAGCACAGAGTTATTAAAAGGAGCCAAACTTGGATCCTACACAGTCTGGTTCGAGAGACTTCCTTCCAATGGTCAGGCAAATTCCTAGGGATCCTGTGTCAGTATAATTAAGACTAGATGGACACAACATCACACACAGTGAAGATCTACCTGATTATACATTGAGGACAATCTTAAAGGCATAAAGAGATAAATATACGTGGCGGACAGACAGAATCAGAACACTTTTTTCCCCTTCCTTGTCACGTCTCTAAGAAAACTGATATGCTGAACTTTGTAAAGACCTATGCCTCTAAGAGTTTTACTCTTTTAAAAAAGGGGCAAGTTTTTTGTCATTTCTTAAGTAACTACAGTGGTTCTGTTCTCCTACTAGCCCTGGGAGTTCGGGCAAGGCTTCCCTGCCAGCTGGAGGGATGGATGGTTCTAACAAAAGACCTTTGGACACTGAGCTTAATGGTTTTTCCATTTAAGGGTTGGCGTTCTAATGACTTCTTTCTTTGAGACTTTGAGGATGAATGCTTTCTAATTTGACCTTTGGAATAGAAGTTTTAGATACTATTACAATTTAATTGCAAAATAACTTAAAAAGATATAGCATATTCTCCAAAAGATGGAAGAGAATCATCAGCCAAATAATGGTGTTTAAAAATCATCCTGTCACAGAGGCTTCTTTTGTGTATGTGTATTTGGAACATCTGAACTCGATAAGAATGTTGTAAATAGGTATCGGTATCATTTGAGAAATCTATTATTTATATCTCCACACTCCATTCTATCCTTACATTATGAGATACTGAATACTGAATCAATTTATATTCCATTGGGTTAAATAATCCTCAGTTGTATCATACGGTGAAATGAATGGGTACCTGCAATTAGGGCACAGAAGAAAATTCGCATTTCAGAAATCTGTTTCCCTTGAGCACCTCCATGACTTCTCCACTCCCAAGTTCCCACTGGCACTTTTGCAATTTGGCACATTGCACCTCATGCCCAAAGAAAGAGACATATGAGCTACTTTCTCTCACCAAAGAGTTTCCTTGCCAGTGATGTGAAATTCATTAGGGATGCTGGTTAGTGTCCTGAGGAAGGAGGAATCTCACCTCAATTGTCCCCAAAGTGGGGGACATTTCATATGCCAAGACTGCTCAGAATTAGAAATAGAAGGGGTAAAGAAGAGTCCACCATTACCCGTCATCTAGATGCTAGGAAGCAAGCCTCCGGAGTAGGGAGCACAGAGGAAGAAAAGGGAGAATCATGCCTGATTTCTGTAGTGAGTGCTGCTTTACCAGCTGAGGGAACAGTCACATGTACTTTATTGACAGCCTACATCCCCCCACCCCCGCATTCTGATGCCTGGGCATAGAGGCATGCTGGTTCATAAACAAAATGGAAAGAAAGGAACTCTGAGGAGATGTCAGAGCTCATACTTCAGGCCTAGAACAACCTGAGAAGCACTGAGGACAATGCCAAGCAGAAGAAGAACCTGATATAAGTCACTGAATAAATGAATGACTCTGTGTTCTGGTAGGATCTTCCTTACACCATCACTGGAGAAAATCTTTTAAATAAAATAATAAGATGAAATTTTTGCACATACCCTTACATATACTAACCGATATTTAACAAACTACATAGGGAATACTTTATTGGCTCTAATTTTAAAAAATTGAAGCTCCTTTTAAAACAACAATAAAACAATTATTATAACAATGAGTATGCATTACGAAGATGGTGGCTGGTATTAATTTCAGTTAATAGCTAGAATTATTATTATTATTATTATTATTATGAGCAGCTGATGTTAATAGAAAAAGGCACAGTGTTATGTTTAATGTATGGGTACTAGAGTCTTGCTAGCAGGGTTCAAACCCTGGTTCTACCACTTACTAACTGTGTGATGCTGGGTAAAATACTTAACTTCTCTGAGCTTCATTCTCCTCATCTATTACGTGGGGATAATAAGATTTCTTATAAATTTGTGTGAGGATTAGGAGAGTTAATACATGTAAACTGGTTACAATAATGCCTGGCACAAAGTAAGTGCTCACAACATATTAGCTATTTCTGTTATGATGATGATGTGATAGTATTATTATTACTATTATTGTTGTTATTATTATTTTTACAATGTGGCAGGACTGTGATAAGTACATTCCACGTATTAGCTAACTGAATAACCCTATGAAATATGTGCTACATCAGCTCCATTTTACAGATGAGGAAAACAAATGGAAAAAGTAAATAACTTGCCTGTGGTTAAACAGCTGATACGTGACAGAGACTGGATTTGAACTCTGGGAATTTTGGAACCTGCAACTCAATCATTACAAGATTTTGCCTTTTCTACATTATCTAGTGAAGCGTGCAGACATTTATCGAATAAACACCATGGCTTTCATATCAATAATTCTTGTATATAATGACTGCCGTATGTCTCCTCAATTTACTTCTACAAAGGTTTAATAATCCTGGTCATATGCCTTTTTAAATTACCCTTCTCATAATTCTTATGAACATAAAAAATCAATTTTTTAATTTTCTTGAAAAGCTGTCAAGTTTCCTTATTCCTTTTAACCGTCAAAGTCAAACTGCACATTCATTTTATACCATGTGTCTACTGTTACATCAATTTCTGATACAGTTTCTGCCTGCATGAGTGTCGGAAAAAAAGTTCAAATGAAAAATAGAATCATTTGAGTGAATTACTAAGGCCACTCACTGCATTTGAGGTTGATATTTTATTGTTAGCCACAAGACTGACACCAGATTTTGTTCTCCTGGAAATATGCCCTTGCTGATCTGTGATGGTGTTCACCATACAATTCAATTGCACTTCACAGAAATGGAGCTCATAATTTTTAAATACAGGAAACCATATGCAAAAGTGTGCTTTTTCTTGAGGCCAAGTCACTCTTAGTTCCCTAAGACCTATTTTCTTTCCTGAACATGATTAAAACTCTTGAAAAAGAGATGAGAAACGTTTTGAGAGTTACCAAGATTATTCCTTACTTCAGGCAAACAGGAGGTGGTGATGAGGGGTGGAGATCACTTCTTGTCTTTTAGGTTTAAACTCAAACATCCACCTCAGCAGAGCCACCACTTGGGGTAGCAGAGATTATGAAGGATAGTTCTGTCATCCGAGAGGTCTTCCTGATTACTCACTCCCAAGTTTCCTTCTAGTTCCCATCTACACAAACCAGTTGTATTTTCATTATACCATAACTTCTGTATTAAATGATTCTGTATTTTTATGTGTTCTCTCATCTTCTATTTGGCTTCATTCTAGGATATAAGCTCCATGAAAGAACTTACCTCTCTTATCCATCGCTGTATAATTATGAGACATAGCCAATCTCAATAAATAGTTACAGAACAGATGAATGTGTCCATCTCTATGATTAGATGGAGGAACAAGTAAGAACCTAGGGGCTTTTGGGTCCCGGGCCAAGTAAGCTAAAATGTGAGGGCTGATTCAAGCAGGAGCTACTCAAGTTTAACCATCCAGGTACACAAAAAAGGGACTCTTTGTAAAAATCTCTAGATTCATGCCATCGCTCCTTTCAACTCTATAGGAAAAGGCAACTAGTCCTTATTGAACGCCCTCTGCGAGCCATGGCATTTAGTTCATAAAAGCACCGGGTGAGGTGAGTCATAATCCTTTCATATAAGTGGAGGTGAAGCTCAGAAAGGTTAAGTAAGTGGCTCAAAGTGAGACAGCTGTGAAGTCATAAGCGGAGCTGGGATTTTAATCCAGTGACGTCTGCCACCAAAACTCTACTCTTTCTAGGTCATGACAGTGCTTCTAGGCTACTTCCTTCTGCCTAACAACTATTCTTTCAGTGAAAATACTGCTGGGTTTCCTCTGGGTTCAGGTCCTGTTTCCCATGGTAACATCTCAATTCTGACTCATGTATCAGTATGATTCAGCCTTCGGTGAGATATTTTAATCAGATCACACATATTAATGGTATATCACACCTGATGTAGCTGTTGAACCCTCTGACACTGCAGATCAGAGAGAATGAAGTACAGGCAGGTAAATGCCCTGCCCAAGGTGATACTCTCACCTACACAAACAAAATCAGAGAAGACAGCAGAGTCTGAGTTTCTTTCCTTGCTGAGAGGTTAAACAGATTGCTCAAGTTGTAAACCATCTTTCCTACCTGGGTGGATATACCAGTGTACATTTGATAAAAGATATCTGAGAAATGGCTCCTAGAATTCAGCATGGGAGATTCCATAGTGGGCACAAAACCATAAACACACCAGAATGAAAACCAAAATATTTCCACATCAGTGTAAAGTCACTCTGTTCAGGGCAAAGTTTGGCCTGAAATGTAAATTGCGTAGTTAATAGCTTGATGTCCTTTCAGCACTAACAGACTGCGTTCATCATATTATCTTCTTTCCCTTTTGGACAGTTTCTGTTTTTCAGGCATCAGAGGATGCTTTGTGTTGACTTTGAGTATCGTTTCTACCACTTATTAGCTGTATGGCTTCAGGCAAAGACCTTAACCTCTCTGAAATTCAGTTTCCTCATCTGAAAAATGGGGCTAATTATATTTTCCCTAC
>NW_006775616.1:2190551-2215654 GCF_000442215.2 Lipotes vexillifer | reverse complement strand
TCCCTACAGCGTTTCGAAGATCATATGTACAAGCTGGAGAAAGGTGAGAGAATCGGTCCAAGGTGTGTTAGGCCTGCCGAACAAAATGATTAAAATGCTTTCAAAACAATGAATGTGATAAAAAAGAGCACACACGCGTGCTCTTCTGGTCTGGCACAATTTCCACCTCTCTCTTTTGATATCTATCCCCCTCTTCTATCGACTCATGTTACCCACCTGGATTGTACATGAGTCTGAGTTTCTAACTCCTGAGGGAACAATAAAGAGTGTTGGCTGTTATCATCCCAATTTTCTAAATGCCTACAAGTAAATATTTCAGCAAGTGATGAGACGAATACAGATAATCTATATAATCTAAAATTTGAAATCACGGCACAATACTGTCTGTTCTCTGGCAAATATACACCCAGAAAACCAGGAAGGGTTATGATTAATAAAAGAGTATATTGACCTTTCCAGAGGAATTATGCATGGCACCTTTATAACAAACACTGTAAAATGAAAAACAGACAAGAAAATTGCAGGGTTCAACCAACTAGAGAACGGATTCATCGTGAACATTCATCAGACGTCAACCTGGTGAATTAGGAACAATAGTAGTTAGCCTGCAGTGATCGAATGATATTCAAAATGCCAGGAATGAATTTTTTTTTTTTTTTTTTAAGTGCCAACTCTTTTCTAGTCTTGAGTTCAAGTGCTGTCTTATAACATAGGACGCATGAGATTGGTTTCAGTTTTTCTAAGCACTGGATACATTTCAGCATTAAATATTGATATTTTCAAGTAATCTAGGGAAAAATCTTTAAAAGTTTAAAAGCCTAAATCCTACAGAGAAAAATCACAATTATCTTCTAACTACTTCTTTTGGTTCCTACTTTTCCCTTTCATTCCTTCTGATCCTTAGGTTCCCATGTAAACCTCCATGTTGTACCTCTGGTGGTAAAGAGGGGACACCAATGTGCAAACCATAGGTATGACGGGGGAAGGGTGACCCGCAAGCCCTAATAATAGCATCTGGACTTCAGCTGACAGCTGTGACCTTCTTCAAGATGCAGTGCCTCTAAGCCCTCAACCGTTCTCGACTTTACAATTAGGAAACAGGATCCGTGGTCTTAGGGATCCCTTACCTAGCTCAGTAAATACATGGATCAGGGCAGGACACTCAACAGAAACACAAAGTTGATTTCAGGTCACCCTTTAGCCCTAAGATTATGATCTCCCTTGAAAGCACTTCATACATATCAAGCTGCCTTTCGTCACCCCAGGGCTTTAGGATACATGCCTTCCTTTTCTTTTCTTTATTATGCATTAAAGAGCAGAGAGATAAAGAAAAGTAGCAGCTTATCCTGGAAGCCACAGGGAATGAGCACTAAAAAGATTTTCAAAGTAGTGTTATTGGCTTTCGGTCCCCAAACTGAACCGTGACACCAGGTCTCCTGTCTGCCCAGTGGTGTATCATGACTTCCTAGAGAAACGACCAGACCTTTCTGAGACTTAAGCTAATTCTTTGTAAGGGAGGCAGAACCCTTTATGAACTGTCTACTCCTACCTGTTAAAAAAAAACACATTCAATAAGAAGGTAGGAACCAGTTATGGGTACGCATTTTCAGCTCTTTATTGCCACCAGGAAACCATTTACTAAAAAGCTGCTCCATGGAAGACAGAGTAAAGGGGTTAATACAGTGTTCCCAGGCACCTTGCCCACTTCATACATATATCTTTAGGATACAGCCTTGATCTGATTTGCAGAATAGTATCATTGCTTACTCTATTTTCCATTTTTTAAAAGTCTTTTAAAGTGTTTTATATTTGATTTGTTAATGATGATAAACTTAGAAGAGTATTTTTCCCCCTACTTTCAAAAGGAGGTTTCAAATGAAGGTTATAGAAGACTAAAGAACACAAACGGTATTTCCTGAATTCAGCAAGTTTGAACTCACTGGAATTAAGATTAAAAGCACCTTTATTCCTTGTTTAGGTTTCTGGCAGAGATTTTATTTCAACTGATCTTATGGCATATTGGTTTCTTTTCATTTGAAGCCACGCACTCCATGTATAATTCTTTCTATTTCTCACTTTTCTACTCATTTCTGATTTTGGCAGGATCATATTTAATGTGCCTCCTGTTTTCCAGAGCTCCTAGACAGTGTCATGTGCTTAGTTGGTATTTAAGTATAGATCAAAATATTTTTTTTACTTTACCTGGGCTTGAAATTTTGAGAGAGAATTAAAATCAGCAAAGAGTTCACACTGACTAAAACCCATAATGCAGGAACTCTAAAGAAGATTGTTTAATTTTGTATGATAAATAGCATCACCATATATTTCAGAAAATGAAATATATTATTACAGATATGAAAGTGGTACTTTTTTACTAATGCGAGAATAGAATTTTAATCACAAGGGTATACGTAAGGTAGAGCAAGGACTACAAACACACTTGCCTATAGGGGTAAAAATAAACATTAAACGAGTGAAACGGACTGGGTTTAACTGCATATTACATATAAGATCAAAGTGGTGGAATAACATGTCTCATCAACAGGAGCTCAATGGCTGCCATGGTTGCTAGAAATTCTATGTCTTTAAGAGAAGCCTGAAATCCTGATTACTTTCTGGAGGAAAAAAACTTAAAAAAAAACCAGAGTCTTTACTCTTAGGCCGAACACCAAATACAAAGCATATAAAAGAGAACATACTCACATCGAACACACAGAGGGTTGGAGGGTCCAGAGCCCTTTGGAGATTATAAATGTGTTTACTGGATGAATAGAGCGGGTATGAGAAATCAATTTCACAGAAGCTAACAGGCGTAAATGATCTCTTACACTGAAAATGTCCATGTAGTCAGGCACTAAATGTCTAACATTAGAAAAGACATTAATAGTAAGAACACGGTGCTTACTATAGCTTGAATTAAAATATTTAGAATCATTCTGCATCTGCACTTGGCCCTCACAATGTAGATTTTTTTGGCAACCAGTTTTCTCTTATTCTCGTATAATACTCTCATATATAATACTCATACTATGATTCAGACATACACACCAACATTTTTGCTTCTGTCATGTGTTGCCCACTACAGTTGGTGGGATTAAGACTGTCCCCATTTCTTTTACAGATGGCCAAGAAGCACATGAAAAGCTGTTCAACAACACTAATTATTAGAGAAATGCAAATCAAAACTACAGTGAGGTATCACCTCACACTGGTTAGAATGGGCATCATCAGAAAATCTACAAAAAACAAATGCTGGAGAGGGTGTGGAGAAAAGGGAACCCTCTTGCACTGTTTCTGGGAATGTAAATTGATCCAGCCACTATGGAGAACAGTATGGAGGTTGCTTAAAAAACTAAAAATAGAATTACCATATGACCCAGCAGTCCCACTACTGGGCATATACCCAGAGAAAACCATAATTCAAAAAGACACATGCACCCCAATGTTCACTGCAGCACTATTTACAATAGCCAGGTCATGGAAGCAACCTAAATGCCCATCAACAGATGAATGGATAAAGAAGATGTGATACATATATACAACGGAATATTACTCAGCCAAAAACAGAAACGAAATTGGGTCATTTGTAGAGATGGTGATGGATCTAGAGATTGTCATACAGAGTGAAGTAAGTCAGAAAGAGAAAAACAAATATCATATATTAATACATATAGGTGGAATCTAGTAAAATGGTACAGATGAACCAGTTTGCAAAGCAGAAATAGAGACACAGATGTAGAGAACAAACATATAGACACCAAGGGGGGAAAGTGGGGGTGGTGGTGGTGGTGGTGGGATGAACTGGGAGATTGGGATTGACATATATACACTAATATGTGTAAAATGGATAACTAATAAGAACCTGCTGTACAAAAAATAAATAAAATAAAATTCAAAAATTCAAAAACACAAAAGACTGTCCCCATTTCTTTAACAGTGGTATCAGTGAGTGTTTAATCTTAAAATAATAATGGTCAGCTGACTCTTCAAATCAATGAATAAATTAATGAGTTTCTCATATCACTATTTAATTTTGGTATGGCCTATTGAGAGTAAAAATTGCAGTAATTTGAAGTAATATATTGCTAATCTACCTTATTAGTCATTAATCCTTATGAAGGCTTTTATAAATATTTTAAGAATTTCCTCTCCTGATTTCAGGAGTTAACAATAAAACAAATAACTACCATAACTTACTGTGTGGTTTCTAGGTACTTCAAATACATAATCCTGGACCTAAAAAGACATACACAGAACATTCTATCCAACAATAGCTGATTACACATCCTTCTCAAGTGTACATGGAACATTTTTTAGAACAGACCATATGTTAGGCCACAAAACAAGTCTTAGCAAATTCAGGAAGACAAATCATACCAAGTACCTTCTCTAACCATAATGACATGAAACTAGAAATCAAAAACAAGAGGAAAACTAGAAACTTTATGAATACATGGAAATTAAACAACACTCCCCTGAACAACCAATGGATTAAAGAAGAAATTAAAGGGGAAATAAAAATGTTTCTTGAGATAAGCAGAAAATGGAAACACAATATACTAGAACTTACAGGGTACAGAAAAAGTAGTTCTAAAAGAGATCTTCACATCAATAAATGCCTGCATTAAGGAGCAAAAAGATCCTCCAAAACAACCTAACTCCATACCTTAATAAATTAGGAAAAAAAGAACAAACTTAGTCCAAAGTTAGTAGAAGGGAGGGAATAATAAAGATTAGAGCAGAGATAAATAAAATAGAGAACAAGAAATGAAAAGATTAACCAGACTAAGAGTTGGTTCTATGAAAAATAAACAAAACTGATAAACCCTTAGGTAGATTAACCAAGAAAAAAAGAGAGAGTACCCAAATCAACAAAATTATAAATTAAAAAAAATTACAGCTGACAGCACAGAAATACAAAGAATCATAAGAAGTTACTGTGAACAACTATATGCCCAAAACATGGACAACCTAAGAGAAATGGAAAAATTCTTAGAAACCTATAACTTACCAATACTGAATTGGTAAGAAACAGAAAATATGAATAAACCAAATACTAATAAGGAGATTCAATAAGTAATCAAACATCTCCCAATGAAGAAAAGCTCATGACCAGATGGCTTCACCAGTGAATTTAACCAACCATTTAAAGAAGAATTAACATCAGTCTTTCTCAACCTCTTCCAAAAAACTGAAGAAGAGGAAAGACTCCCAAACTGATTTTAGGAGGTCAGAATTATCCAGATACCAAAGTCACATAAGGGCACTAATAGAAAAGAAAATGACAGGCAATATCCCTGAAAATATAGATGCAAAAATTCTCAACAAAATACTAGCAAACTGAATTCAGCAGCACATTAAAGGGTCATTTACAATGATCAAATGGGATTTATCCTCAGGATACAAGGATGGTTAAATATATGTAAATGAATCAATGTAACACATCACATTAAAAGAATGGGAGAAAAGAATCATATGATGATCTTCACAGAGGCAGAAAAAGCATGTGACAAAATTCAATATTCATTCATGATAAAACAATCTTAACAACTTAGGCACAGAAGGAACATATCACAACATGATAAAGGCCATATATGACAAGCCCACAGTTCATATCATACTCAATGATGAAAGGTTGAAAGCTTTTCCTCTAAGATCATGAACAAGACAAGGTTGCCCACTCACACCACTCGTATTCAACATAGTACTGGAAGTCCTAGCTAGAGCAATTGGGTAAGAAAAATAATTAAAGACATTCAAGTTGGAAAAGAAGGAGTAAAACTTCTCTATTTGCAGATAACATGATTTTATATATAGAAATTCCTACAGGCTCAATTAAAAAACTGTTAGAACTAATCAATGAATTCAGTAAAGTTACAGGATACAAAATTAACATACAAAAATCAGTAAAGATGAATTTTCTAATAAAGAAATAAATCTCATTTATAATAGCATCAGAAACAATAAAATACTTAGGAATAAATGTAATCAAGGAGGTAAAAGATCTGTACTCTGAAAACTGCAAGATACTGATGAAACAAATCAAAGAAGACACAAAAAAATGGAAAAGTATCCCATGTTCATAGATTGGAAGAATTAATATTGTCAAATGTCAATACTACTGGGACTTCCCTAGTGGCGCAGTTGTTAAGAATCCGCCTGCCAATGCAGGGGACACGGGCTCGATCCACGGTTCGGGAAGATCCCACATGCCTCGGAGCAACTAAGACCATGTGCCACAACTACTAAGCCAGCGCTCTAGAGCCCGCGTGCCACAACTAGTGAAGCCCGTGCACCTACAGCCCAGGCTCCGCAACAAGAGAAGCCACTGCAATGAGAAGCCTGCGCACCACAACAAAGGGTAGCCCCTGCTTGCCGCAACTAGAGAAAGCCCATGTGCAGCAATGAAGACCCAATGCAGCCATAAATAAATATATAAATAAATTTATTTATAAATTTATTATTTTTTTTAAATGTCAATACTACCAGAAACCATCTATAGATTCAGTGTAATTGCTACAAAGATTCCAATGTTTTTGTTTTTTACAAAAAAAGAAAAAACACTCCTAAAATTTATATGAAACCACAGAAGACAATGAAAAGTCAAATAAATCCTGAGAAAGAAGAATAAAGCTGGAAGAATCACACTTTCTGATTGCAAGCTATACTATAAAGCTATAGAAATTAAAACACTATGGAGGAGAGACCTTCAAGGTGGCGGAACAGTGAGATGTGGAGATCACCTTCCTCCCCACAAATACATCAGAAATACATGTACATGTGGAACAACTCCTACAGAACACCTACTGAATGCTGACAGAAGACCTCAGACCTCCCAAAAGGCAAGAAACTCCCCACATACCTGGGTAGGGCAAAAGAAAAAAGAAAAAACAGAGACAAAAGAATAGGGATCAGACCTGCACTTCTGGGAGGGAGCTGTGAAGGAGGAAAAGTTTCCATACAGTAGGAAGCCCCTTCACTGGTGGAGATGGGGGGGTTGGGGGCGGGGAGCTTCAGAGCCACAGAGTAGAGTGCAGTAACAGGGGTGTAGAGGGCAAAGCAGAGAGATTCCCGCACAGAGGATCGGTGCCGAACAGCACTCACCAGCCGGAGAGGCTGCCTGCTCACCCGCCGGGATGGGTGGGGGCTGGGAGCTGAGGCTCGGGCTTCGGAGGTCAGATCCCAGGGAGAGGACTGGGGTTGGCTGCATGAACACAGCCTGAAGGGGGCTAGTGCACCACAGCTAGCCGGGAGGGAGTCCGGGAAAAACTCTGGAGCTGCCGAAGAGGCAAGAGACCATTGTTTCAGGGTGCGCAAGGAGAGGGGATACAGAGCACCGCCTCAACAAGCTCCAGATACGGGTGCGAGCCACAGCTATCAGTGTGGACACCAGAGACAGGCATGAAACTCTAAGGCTGCTGCTGCAGCCACCAAGGAGCCTGTGTGCAAGCACAGGTCACTATCCACACCTCCCCTCCCGGGAGCCTGTGCAGCCCGCCACTGCCAGGATCCCATGATCCAGGGACAACTTCCCCGGGAGAACACATGGCACGCCTCAGGCTGCTGCAATGTCATGCTTGCCTCTGCTGCCGCAGGCTCGCCCCACATTCCGTACCCCTCTCTCCCCACGGCCTGAGTGAACCAGAGCCCCCTAATCAGCTGCTACTTTAACCCCGTGCTGTCTGAGCGAAGAACAGATGCCCTCAGGCAACCTACACGCAGAGGCGGGGCCAAATCCAAAGCTGAACCCCAGGAGCTGTGCGAACAAAGAAGAGAAAGGGAAATCTCTCCCAGCAGCCTCAGGAGCAGCGGATTAAATCTCCACAATCAATTTGACATACCCTGCATCTCTGGAATAACTGAATACAATATGAATCATCCCAAAATTGAGGCAGTGGACTTTGGGAGCAACTGTAGACTTGGGGTTTGCTTTCTGCATCTAATTTGTTATTTCTGGTTTTATGTTTACCTTAGTTTAGTATTTACAGCTTATTATCACTGGTATATTTGTTTATTGATTTGGTTGCTCTCTTCCTTTTTTTTTAAAATATATAGATATATGTCTATTTTTTTTTTTCCTTTTTCTCTTTTTGTGAGTATGTATGTGTATACTTCTTTGTGTGATTTTATCTGTATAGCTTTGCTTTTACCATTTGACCTAGGGCCTGTCTGTCCATTTTTTTGTTTTATTTTTTTTGTTTTATTAAATATAGGTTTTAGCACCTGTTACCATTGGTGGATTTATTTTTTGGTTTGGTTGCTCTCTTCTTTTTTTTTTCTCTCTTTAATTACTTTTTACTTTTTAAATTTTTAATAATTATTATTTTTATTTTAATAACTTTATTTTATTTATTTATTTATTTATTATTTTATTTATTTTCTCCCTTTTCTTCCAAGCTGTGTGGCTGACAGGATCTTGGTGCTCTGGTCAGGTGTCAGCTCTGTGCCTCTGAGGTGGGAGAGCCAAATTAAGGGCGTTTATGCACCAGAGAACTCCCGGCTCCACGTAATATCAAACAGCGAAAGCTCTCCAGAGATCTCCATCTCAATGCAAAGACCCCCTCCACTCAACGACCAGCAAGCTACAGTGCTGGACACCCTATGCCAAACAACTAGCAAGACAGGAACACAACCCATTAGCAGAGAGGCTGCCTAAAATCATAATAGGGACACACACACACACCAAAACACACCACCAGATGTGGTACTGGCCACCAGAAAGACAAAATCCAGCCTCATCCGCCAGAACACAGGCACTAGTCTCCTCCACCAGGAAGCCTACATAAACAACAGAACCAACCTTATCCACTGGGGGCAGACACCAAAAACAACAGAAACTATGAACCTGCAGCCTGCGAAAGGAGACCCCAAACACAGTAAGTTAAGCAAAACGAGAAGACAGAGAAACACAGCAAATGAAGGAGCAAGGTAAAAACCCACCAGATCAAACAAATTAAGAGGAAATAGGCAGTCTACTTGAAAAAGAATTCTGAGTAATGATGGTAAAGATTATCCAAAATCTTGGAAATAGAATGGAGAAAATACAAGAAACGTTTAACAAGTACCCAGAAGAAATAAAGAGCAAACAAACAATGAAGAACAACACAATAAATGAAATTAAAAATTCTCTAGAAGGAATCAATAGCAGAATAACTGAGGCAGAAGAATGGATAAGTGACCTGGAAGATAAAATAGTGGAAATAACTACCAAAGAGCAGAATAAAGAAAAAAGAATGAAAAGAATTGAGGACAATCTCAGAGACCTCGGGGACAACATTAAATACACCAGCATTCGAATTATAGGGGTCCCAGAAGAAGAAGAGAAAAAGACAGGGACTGAGAAAATATTTGAGAAGATTATAGTTGAAAACTTCCCTAATATGGGAAAGGAAATAGTTAATCAAGTCCAGGAGGCACAGAGAGACCCATAGAGGATAAATCCAAGGAGAAACATGCCAAGACACATATTAATCAAACTATCAAACATTAAATACAAAGAAAAAATATTAAAAGCAGCAAGGTAAAAACAACAAATAATATACAAGGGAATCCCCATAAGGTTAAAAGATGACCTTTCAGCAGATACTCTGCCAGACAGAAGGGAATGGCAGGACATATTTAAAGTGATGAAAGGGAAAAACCTACACCAAGATTACTCTATGCAGCAAGGATCTCATTCAGATTCGATGGAGAAATTAAAAGCTTTACAGATAAGCAAAAGCTAAGAGAATTCAGCACCACCAAACCAGCTTTACCTCTAATGCTAAAGGAACTTCTCTAGGCAGGAAACACAAGAGAAGGAAAAGACCTACAATAACAAACCCAAATCAATTAAGAAAATGGTAATAGGAACAGACATATCGATAACTACCTTAAATGTAAATGGACTAAATGCTCCCACCAAAAGACAGAGACTGGATGAATGGACACAAAAACAAGACCCAAATATATGCTGTCTAAAAGAGATCCACTTCAGACCTAGGGAAATATACACACTGAAAGTGAGGGGATGAAAAAAGATATTCCATGCAAACAGAAAGCAAAAGAAAGCTGGAGAAGCAATTCTCATATCAGACAAAATAGACATTAAAATAAAGACTATTACAAGAGACAAAGAAGGACACTACACAATGATCAAGGGATCAATCTAAGAAGAAGATATACCAACTGTAAATATTTATGCACCCAACATAGGCACACCTCAACACATAAGGCACATGCTAACAGCCATAAAAGGGGAAATTGACAGTAACACAGTCATAGTAGGGGACTTTAACACCCTAGTTTCACCAATGGACAGATCATCCAAAGTGAAAAAAAATAAGGAAACACAAGCTTTAAATGATACAATAAACAGCATGGACTTAATTGATATTTATAGGATATTCCATCCAAAAACAACAGAACACACTTCCTTCTCAAGTGCTCATGGAACATTCTCCAGGATAGATCATATCTTGGGTCACAAATCAAGCCCTGGTAAATTTAAGAAAATTGAAATTGTATCAAGTATTTTTTCCGACCACAATGCTATGAGACTAGATATCAATTACAGGAAAAAATCTGTTAAAAATACAAACACATGGAGGTTAAACAGTACACTACTTAATAACCAACAGATCACTGAAGCAATCAAAGAGGAAATCAACAAATACCTAGAAACAAATGATAATGACAACATGACAACCCAAAACCTATGGGATGCAGCAAGAGCAGTTCTAAGGGGAAGATTATATCAATACAATCCTACCTCAAGAAACAAGTAACATCCCAAGTAAACAACCTAACCTTACACCTAAAGCAATTGGAGAAATAAGAACAAAAAAACCCCAAACGTAGCAGAAGGAAAGAAATCATAGAGATCAGATCAGAAATAAATAAAAAAGAAATGAAGAAAAGAAGAACAAAATAAATAAAACTAAAAACTGGTTCTTTGAGAAGACTAACAAAATTGATAAACCATTAGTCAGACTCATTAAGACAAAAAGGGAGAAGACTTAAATCAATCGAATTAGAAATGAAAAAGGAGAAGTAACAACTGACACTGCAGAAATACAAAGGATCATGAGAGATTACGACAAGCACCTATATGCCAATAAAATGGACAACCTTGAATAAGTGGACAAATTCTTAGGAAAGCACAACCTTCTGACACTGAGCCAGGAATAAATAGAAAATAGAAACAGTTTAATCAGAAGCAATGAAATTGAGACTGTGATTAAAAATCTTCTAACAAACAAAAGCCAAGGACCAGATGGCTTCACAGGCGAATTCTATCAAACATTTAGACAAGAGCTAATACCTATCCTTCTCAAACTCTTCCAAATTTAGCAGTGGTAGGAACGTTCCCAAACTCATTCTATGAGGCCACCATCACCCTGATACCAAAACCAGACAAAGATGTCACAAAAAAGAAAACTACAGGCCAATATCACTGATGAACATAGATGCAAAAATCCTCAACAAAATACTAGCAAACAGAATCCAACAGCACATTAAAAGACTCATACACCATGATGAACTGGAGTTTATCCCAGGAATGCAAGGATTCTTCAATATACGCAAATCAATCAATATGATACATCATATTAACAAATTGAAGGAGAAAAACCATATGATCATCTCAATTGATGCAGAAAGCTTTTGACAAAATTCAACACCAATTTATGATAAAAACCGTCCAGAGAGTAGGTATAGAGGGAACTTACCTCAACATAATAAAGGCCATATATGACAAAGCCACAGCAAACATCATTCCCAATGGTGAAAAACTGAAACCATTTCCACAAAGATCAGGAACAAGATATGGTTCCCCACTCTAACCACTATTATTCAACATAGTTTTGGAAGCTTTACCCACAGCCATCAGAGAAGAAAAAGAAATAAAAGGAATCCAAATCGGAAAAGAAGAAGTAAAGCTGTCACTCTTTGCAGATGACATGATACCATACACAGAGAATCCTAAAGATGATACCAGAAAACTACTAGAGCTAGTCAATGAATTTGGTAAAGTAGCAGGATACAAAATTAATGCACAGAAATCTCTGGCATTCCTATATACTAATGATGAACAATCTGAAAGAGAAATTAAGAAAACACTTCCATTTACCATTGCAACGAAAAGAATATAATACCTAGGAATAAACCTACTTAGGGAGACAAAAGACCTGTATGCAGAAAACTGTAAGACACTGATGCAAGAAATTAAAGATGATACAAACTGATGGAGAGATATACCACGTTCTTGGATTGGAAGAATCAACACTGTGAAAATGACTCTACTACCCAAAGCAATCTACAGATTCAATGCAATCTCTATCAAACTAACAATGGCATTTTTCACAGAACTAGAACAAAAAATTTCACAATTTGTATGGAAACATGAAAGACCCCCAATAGCCAAAGCAATCTTGAGAAAGAAAAACCAAGCTGGAGGAATCAGGCTCCCTGACTTCAGACTATACTACAAAGCTACAGTAATCAAGACAGTATGGTACTGGCAGAAAAAAAGAAATATAGATCAATGGAACAGGATACAAAGCCCAGAGTAAAACCCACGCACATATGGTCACCTTATTTTTGATAAAGGAGGCAAGAATACACAATGGAGAAAAGACAGCCTCCTCAGTAAGTGGTGCTGGGAAAACTGGACAGCTACATGTAAAAGAATGAAATTAGAACACTCCCTAACACCATACACAATAATAAACACAAAATGGATCAAAGACCTAAGTGTAAGGCCAGACACTATAAAACTTTTAGAGAAAAACATAGGCAGAACACTCTGACATAAATCACAGCAAGATCCTTTTTGACCTACCTCCTAGAGAAATGGAAATAAAAACAAAAATAAACAAATGGGACCTAATGAAACTTAAAAGCTTTTGCACAGCAAAGGAAACCATAAACAAGATGAAAAGACAACCCTCAGAATTGGAGAAAATATTTGCAAATGAAGCAACTGACAGAGGATTAATCTCCAAAATTACAAGCAGCTCATACAGCTCAGTATCAAAAAAACAAACAACCCAAGCTCCAAATGGGCAGAAGACCTAAATAGACATTTCTCCAAAGAAGATATACAGATTGCCAACAAACACATGAAAGAATGCTCAACATCATTAATCATTAGAGAAATGCAAATCAAAAGTACAATGAGGTATGACCTCACACCAGTCAGAATGGCCACCATCAAGAAATCTACAAACAATAAATGCTCGAGAGGGTGTGGAGAAAAGGGAATCATCTTACAGTGTTGGTGGGTATATAAATTGCTACTATGGAGAACACTATGGAGGTTCCTTAAAAAACTAAAAATAGAACTGCCCAGAAATCCCACTACTGGGCATATACCCTGAGAAAACCATAATTCAAAAAGAGTTATGTGCCACAATGTTCACTGCAGCACTATTTACAGTAGCCAGGACATGGAAGCAACCTGAGCGTCCATCAACAGATGAATGGATAAAGAAGATGTGGCACATATATACAATGGAATATTAGCCATAAAAGAAACGAAATTGAGTTATTTGTAGTGAGGTGGATGGACCTAGAGTCTGTCATACAGAGTAAAATAAGTCAGAAAGAGAAAAACAAATACTGTATGCTAACACATATATATGGTATCTAGAAAAAACTAAAAATGCTTCTGAAGAACCTAGCGGCAGGACAGGCATAAAGACACAGACATAGAGAATGTACTTGAGGACACAGGGAGGGGAAAGTGTAAACTGGGATGAAGTGAGAGAGTGGCATAGACTTATATATACTAACAAATGTAAAATAGATAGTTAATGGGAAGCAGCCTCATAGCACAGGGAGATCAGCTCAGTGCTTTTTGACTAACTAGAGGGGTGGGTGGGGGAGGGTGGGAGGGAGACACAAGAGGGAGGAGATATGGGGATATATGTATACGTATAGCTGATTCACTGTGTTATAAAGCAGAAACTAACACACCATTGTAAAGCAATTATACTCCAATAAAGATGCTAAAAAATTTAAAAAAATAAATACCAAAACCCAAAATAAAACAGTAAAAAACCACTATGGTACTGGCATAAAAATAGACAAATACACCTATGGAGTAGAATTGAAAGCCAAGAAATAATCTGAAGCATAGAGTCAACTGATATTTGTCAAAGAAGAATACTCAATATAGAAAGGACAGCCGCTGGGAGTTCCCTGGTGGTCCAGTGGTTAAGACTCTGTCTTGCAGTGCAGGGGACGTTGGTTCACTCCCTGGTCGGGGAAGCAAGATCCCATGTGCTGTGGAGCAACTAAGTCCATGCGCCGCAAGGAAGAGCCCGCACGCCGCAACAAAAGATCCCGTGTGCCAGAACAAAGACCGAACACAGCCATAAGTAAATAAATAAATAAATAAATATTTTTCTGAAAAAAGCAAAGACAGTCTCTTTAATGAATGGTGCTGGGAAAACTGGATATTCACATCTAAGAGAATGAAACTTGACCGTATATTACACCACTCACATAGATTAACTCAAAATGGATTAAAATCTCAGATATAAGACCTGAAACCATGAAACTCCCAGAAGTGCACTGTAATGTTCATTGCAGCATTATTTACAATAGCCAGGTCATGGAAGCAACGCAAATGTCCATCAACAGATGAATGGATAAAGAAGATGTGGTACATATATACAATGGAATATTAGCCATAAAAAGGAATGATACTGGGTCATTTGTAGAGACATGGGTAGACCTAGAGATTGTCATACAGAGTGAAGTAAGTCAGAAAGAGAAAAGCAAGTATCATATATTAATGCGTATATGTGGAATCTAGAAAAATGGTACAGATGAACCTGTTTGCAAGGCAGAAGCAGAGATGCAGACATAGAGAACAAACGTATGGACACCAAGGGGAGAAGGAGGGGTGGTGGTGGGATGAATTGTGAGATTGGGACCGACATACATACACTAATATATATAAAACAGATAACTAATGTGAACCTGCTGTATAGCACAGGGAACTCTACTTAATGCTCTGTGGTGAGCTAAATGGGAAGGAAATCCCAAATAGAGGGCATATATGTATACATATAGCTGATTCTGTTAGTATGGCAGAAACTAACACAACATTGTAAAGCAACTATACCCCAATAAAAAAAAAATAGGAGATTTAAAAAAAAAATTACCAATAGGAAACATAGGGCATTAAAGCTCTTGATATACATAAGAATAGAAACATAACGGGTTTGCTTTGCCAATAAATGTATGTTTTTGTTTAAAAAAAAAAGAAACTCCCAGAAGAAAACATAAGGAAAAAGCTCCTTGACATACGTGTTAGTAATGATTTTTCAGGAAATTACGGCTAAAGCACAAGCGACAAAATAAAAAATTAACAAGCAGAACTATATCACACTAGAAAGCTTCTGCACGACAAAAGAAACAATCAACAAAGTGAAAAGACAACCTATGGGATGGAAGAAAACATTTGCAAACCATATATCTGATAAGAGGTTAACATCCCCCCAAATAAATAAAGAACTCATATAACTCTATAGAAAAGCAAACAATCCAGTTTAAAAATGGGCAAAGGACCTTAATACACATGTTTCCAAAGAAGACACACCAATGGCCAACAGGTATATGAAAAGATGCTCAACACTACTAGTCACTATGGAAATGCAAATTAAAATCACAGTGAGATATCACCTCATGTCTGTTAGAATGGCCATCATCAAAAAAGACAAGAGATAACAAATGTTGGCACAGATGTGGAGAAAAGAGAATCTTTGCACACTGTTGGTAGGAATGTAAATTGGTGCAGCCATTACGGGAAACAGTATGCATGCTCCTCAAATTAAAAATAGAACTACTATATGATCTAGAAATTTTACTTCTGGGAATATATCCAAAAGAAATGAAAACACTAACTCGAAGACATACCTGTACTCCCTTGTTCAGTGCATTATTTACCATAGCCAAGACATGGAAACAACCCAAGTGTCTGTCAATGGATGAATGGATAAAGAAGTCATAGTACATATATATACAATGGAATACTATTCAGCCATAAAAAATGAGGAAATCCTACCATTGCTACAACATGGGTGAACCTTGAAGGCATTATGCTAAGTGAAATAAGTCAGACTGAAGAAGCAAATTACTGTATAATCTTATATATGGAATCTAAAAAAAAAAAAAACCGTCAGAGACAAAAACATCAGATTTGTGGTTACTAGAGGTGGGGGCAGGGATGGAGGGAGGGGGAGAACTGGAGGAAGGTGGTCAACCGGTGCAAACTTTCAGTTATAAGATAAATAAGTACTAGGGATGTCAGGTATAACATAATGAGTATAGTTAACATTGCCATATGCTACACAGGAAAGTTGTTAAGCAGGGTGACCCTCACATCACAAGAGAATTTTTTTTCTTTTCTTTTTTATTATATCTCTACTAGATGATGGATGTTAACTAAACCTATTGTGGTAACCATTTCATAATATTATGTAAATCAAACCACTATGCTGCATACCTTATATATATACAGTGATATATGTTAATTATTTCTTAATAAAACTGGAAAAATACATAATCCTCTTTAGTCCTCACTGCAAGGTATGTACTATTAAACTCACTCTTCTGAAGGGAACACTGAGGTTTTGAGGAAACTAAATGACTTATCCTAAGTTAGCCACATCTGCTGAGTGAAAGAGCTACCACATGAACTCTGATCAGTCTCATCCCAAAGTTTATACTCTTATAAACATCCCTTTTATTCCAACATAATTATTATTATTTTTTTTGCGGTACGCGGGCCTCTCACTGTTGTGGCCTCTCCCGTTGCGGAGCACAGGCTCCGGACGCACAGGCTCAGCGGCCACGGCTCGTGGGCCTAGCCGCTCCGCGGCATGTAGGATCTTCCCAGACCGGGGCACGAGCCCGTGTCCCCTGCATCGGCAGGCAGACTCTCAACCACTGCGCCACCCGGGAAGCCCCAATAATTATTTTTAAAATAGTAAAACTGATTTCTAATTAATAACCAATTGCCAGAAACGAAAGCCATTAAATATCTGTCAAAGTCTCAAGTCATTTCAACATGTTGATGTCAATAAAATTATTACTCTACCTCCCTGCCCTCCCCCACAATAAAAATCAAACATGGCTGGCTTGCTTTCTGAAAATTCTTTCATTGTCAGTTATATTTAAAACAATTACTTTGTTGATCATTTAATCATCTGAAGTAAATAAATGCCACTATGGGGCATTAAGAGACTGACATAGTAAAGAACCTGAGTTGCAATTATAATTTGTTTCTTAGCAACTAATAGCGAAAGTTATAAAGTTGATTCTAGCACATCTATATGAGGCAGCATTTACAGCCTTGGGAATATTGCGACAGTCCTTAACAGTATAATGTTGTGAGTAATTTGCTTTTGCTACTATCATCGATAAATTATTTTGGACCTGCTTGGTCAAAGCCCTCAAGAATTCTCATTAAAAGTCAGCTATTATTGTATGTGTTGTTTTCTTCCCCTTTCTTTCACATTATACTGAACCCAACTGTATTGGTTATTCCATGCATTACAGTAAGCTGAAAAGAATCAGCATGATAAAAACAGCTTGCTTTAATAACTAGGGGAAAGGAGTTCATCACTATAATAGTTTTATTTCCTGTCTGAAACAGCATTTATTAAACGTAGTCATGGTTAGAATAAATTAAAATTTTTATAATGGATATGAGTGAGAGCAATAGGGATTTTAAAGGGTGTTACATGCTGTAAACAGGGAAAAACAGTAGCGAAAGCTGAGTGGTCTTAAGTCCGAGAGCTCAGGAGATTTTCAGGCACACTTTGCTAATTCTTTGAAGTTAAAACATATTGACCTACAATATTATGTTATTTTCAGGTGTGCTACATAGTGATTTGACATTTGTATACATTTTTTTTTTTTTTTATACACAATGTATTTATTTATTAATTTATGGCTGTGTTGGGTCTTCATTTCTGTGCATGGGCTTTCTCTAGTTGTGGCAAGCGGGGGTCACTCTTCATCGCGGTGCGCAGGCCTCTCACTATCGCGGCCTCTGTTGTTGCGGAGCACAGGCTCCAGACGCGCAGGCTCAGTAATTGTGGCTCACGGGCCCAGTTGCTCCATGGCATGTGGGATTTTCCCAGACCAGGGCTCGAACCTGTGTCGTCTGCATTGGCAGGCAGATTCTCAACCACTGCGCCACCAGGGAAGCCCCGACATTTGTATACATTAAGAAATGACCACAATATGTCGAGTAACTATCTTCTGTCCCCATACAAAGTAATTACAATATTACTGACCATATTCCTTACACTGAATATTATGTCCCTGTGCTTATTTATTTTATAACTGGAGGTGGGTACCACTTAATTCCCTTTGCCTATTTCCTCCACCCGCCACCCCACTCCCCTCTGGTAACTACCCACTTGTTCTCTGTACCTATGAGTCTGGTTTTGTTTTGTTTGTTTTTTACATTCCACATGTAAGCGAGATCATACGGTATTTGTCTTTCTCTTATTTCACTTTTGTCTTTTTCTTATTTCACTTAGCATAATACCTTTCAGATCATCCATATTGTTGCAAATGGCAAGACTTCATTTTTTTTAATGCCTGAGTACTATTCCATTGTATATATACATACTACGTCTTCCTTATCCAGTGACAAATTGGCTTCTCAAAGATCATACTGGTGGCTCACATTTTGGGAACATAATTTAATTCATTTCGCTTAGAGGAATCCAATTCATCAAATTTAAAATCTTTAAAACAACTGTGTCATGGTTTTCTTTTATGGAATATAGATGATACCAAGTATTTCTAGGATAGATTTTTCTTAAAACTAGAAGCTAGGTACTATCTATCAGGAAAACCAAATACTATTGCATTAAGATATAAAGTCAGAGTAATAAGTTAAGTCGTTGAATGAGAAATATTTTAAGAGCTTTCATAGAAAAAAAGATACAATTATACAGCTAGGCATGTTTGGAAATATACCAGTCATATTGTGAAGAGTTTATGTTGTATAAAAGGACATATATTAGATCTGACTGCTTGTGGATGTCTGGGGCAAAATTCCTCCCAAATAAACCAATAGTTCATGACTCCTCTTTGTCCCATTGATATGCTGTGTGTCAGAAAGCCTGTAACTGGGGAATAGCAAAGCCCACTCTCCTGGTTACTTGTGAGGTGACTCAGTTTACAGGAACTAGGGAAGCTGACAGTAACCTCAGTAACCTGAACTATCAGTTGGTCTTCCGCCCCTTTGCTGCTGCCAGAAAGGGTCAGGTGCACCCAGCCAGGTGTCAGATGGATAATTGATGCCAGGCTCATTAGTTAAAGCACACCTTTACTCAGGCAAAGACTGATAAGCAGCTATACTCCCTGGTAAAGCCTCCAAACACAGTGTTAGAAATATCAGTTGAAGATGTTTCCAGTGGTAACCATGAGTCACTACCCTCGGCCCCTCTTGACTAAATTTGGTCTCTACATCATCTGCCTAAAAGATCAAATGAAAGGGCTACATCTATTTGCAGGTGGCAAACATTCATAACCTAGGTCTTTGAACCCTATGGGGTCAGCAAAATCTTATTAAATAAAACAGTACAGTGGATGCCTACAGGTAATTCGTCATATATTTATTGAGCACTGACTCTCCAGAACAAAGCCTGAGCACTAGGGAATCAAAGATGAGGAAGGCAGTCCCTTCTCTCATAGAGTTCAGTCTATCAAGTCTACTGAGGGGAGAGGGCATGTCCTATAAATGTGTGCCACAAATATGCTATGAGATAAGTGTGTACAAAATGCAAGCCACAAAGTAAAGCGGTTAGTTCTACCTAAAGAGCAACACTTCAGTCAACCAATATTGGGACTTCCCTGGTGGCGCAGTGGTTAAGAATCCACCTGCCAGTGCAGGGGACACGAGTTCGAGCCCTGGTCCAGGAAGATCCCATATGTCGTGGAGTAACTAAGCCCATGCACCACAACTACTAAGCTTGTGCTCTAGAGCCCACGTGCCACAACTACGGAAGCCCACGTGCCTAGAGCCTGTGCTCCACAACAAGAAATGCCACTGCAGTAAGAAGCCCGCGCATGGCAATGAAGAGTAGCCCCCACTTGCTGCAACTAAAGAAAGAAAGCCCACGCACAGCAATGAAGACCCAACGCAGCCAAAAAAAATAAAATAAAGAAAGAAATAAGTAAATTTAAAAACAAATATCTGTTAACTGTCTTATGTGGGTCAGGTCCGATGCTAGGCATTGGTATCATAGCAGTGAATATAAAAGAAAAGGTTCTTGCTGTCATGGAGCTTATATTATAGTAAAGGAAACAATCAATAACTTAGTAAATAAGAAAAAATGGAGATGATCACAGAGTGTGATAATAATTGCCATGGTGGACATTTTTTAAATGTTAAAGAGATTAAAAGGTAGGAAACGGCTTTCTAGAGGGTCGTCAGAGATGGTGTGCTTCTGCAGGAACTCTTCATGTAAAAGAGTTTTGTATGGGGAAGAGGGCGATGATAGGAGTAAAAGAGGAATGGGAGAAATGAGGTTTGAAAACAGATCTGTAAGAATGAACTGGCTGGAAATAAAAACACGAAGCAGTATTTGAATTCCAAAACAAGCTAAAGCAGTGCCCTAAAGGAGTCCACGTGAACTTTTAATTGTTATAGTCACTGTACAAAGCATATGGATCACATCATACGAGATTAATGCTCTTAAGATGCAAAAGCAAACAATCTCTTATGCCTGCTGGAAAGCCATTACTGTCCCACGGAGCACATGATGAAGAGCACCAGCAAGTTGCTGAACTTCACAAGCATAACCAGTCTTTTGTGAAGCTGAAATAGCCGTCTCTGCTTCCAAAGGATAAGGGCTGGTCAGTCCATGGCTGAATGGAACTTGACAAAAGAATCTTGGGAATCTTGCAAGAACAACAGGCTGTTTTGTAAACTGCCCCCCCAAAGCATCTTTTTCATGTTCTAGATGGTTAATGGAAATGAGCAAATAGTATTCAATAAACATCTTGAAGCCAAATGACGTTGCCTTGTAGTCTATGGTCACATCTTGGTTCCTAAACTCCTCTAACAGTCATCCCTCTTGGAGTCTTTACGAATGAAAGCAAAGAGATACCTGCTAGTCTGAGGGACTGAAGGTGCTGCCTCACCTCTTCCCCTTCTATGTCTAGTACACAAGAACAAAGTCCAGAGCTTCTTGAAGGCTTTCTAAAACTCAAAATACATAATGTATCAGTTTCTGTCTAAATGTTCTCAAGAGCTAATCAGTAAGCATAATTTTTTAGTCAATGTGTAGAGAAAAAGGAGTCCCTCCTTCACTTGATGTGCACAAGGAGAAAATGAGTGATTGGTTACTTTGAAGGTAGAGAAGAGAAAGGAGATACAGTAACTTAAGACTCATGTGGAAGAGAAATGAAGGAACTGCTGTGGGGATGGTATGTTGCTCAGAAAACAACAAGCTTGGCAGTGAAAATGGAGCCTGGGAGGTGATGCTGACTTATCTTTTCTGAATTAGCATAAGTCGTGGTCAAAAGCCTACTGAGCTGAGATGAAGTCTTCATCATGATGTAACACCAGAGCTTTGGTAACACCTAAACCTCAATGTCTACAGGTCGTTCGGAAAGGAGGACACACTCTCTATCCACAGGTAAGGAAATCAGTGGTGTAGACTTACTGCAGCACGTTCTTAAAACATGTATTTCTCATTCACTGACTTAACCTATTACTATGACTTTGTATTTTAATGCAATAGTATTTTTTTCCTGATAGCACCTAGCTTCTAGTTTTAAGAAAATCATGCAGGGCTTCCCTGGTGGCGCGGTGGTTGAGAGTCTGCCTGCCGATGCAGGGGACACGGGTTCGTGCCCCGGTCTGGGAAGATCCCACATGCCGCGGAGCGGCTGGGCCCGTGAGCCACGGCGGCTGAGCCTGCACGTCCGGAGCCTGTGGGAGAGGCCACAGCTGTGAGGGGCCCGCGTACCGCAAAAAACAAAAACAAAAACAAAAAACATCCTGCAGCAGTCTCATCTTCACTCAGAATCATATATGCATCACCCTTCTGAGGTCTTCCTCCAGTTTCCAGGTGTCCTCAAATAATTCTGCAGCAGTGTAGCATGGAAAATACCCAATAAACATGTTTCATTCACTGCTCTACCTACTTATAAGAGCAAAGTGAAAAATAAAACTTAGATGAGTTAATACTGTCTGAATGAAAACGGTACAGACTTTCAACTTGAACTAAACTTAAATAAGTCAGTACTACTACTGGGGGAAAAAACCCCCTGTGTCTTTAGACTTGTTCTTTTGCCTACTAAAATATGCAAACTTCTGTCAACTTGAAAAAAATCTATATATAAAGCAAAACTTCCTTTGACTCTATACTCCTTTTAGCTATTTCTCTCTTTTTCTCTTCCCTTCCCTTGGTGCACCCTTGCTTGCTCTACTTTATTTCCCATTCACTCGTCACTCCACTGCATCTGGATACTAACCTCAGCTCCACCTGAAATCAGTGGCAAAATCAACTCTCTATCGCCAAACCCAGTAGGCATTTTTTAGTTCTTTTCCTATCTGAGTTCTCATTTCTCTTGCTGCACTGGACATTTCCAGCCTCTCTCTGAAACTTCCGGCTCTCTGCCCTCTTCTAACTCCTAATCCTTCGTGGATTCTTTCAACTTCCCCTTCCCTTTAAACACTAGCGCTCCCCAAGGTGATCTTGCCCTGCTGTTCTCTCTTTCTTTTTTAGGCAATCTGATTCACTCTCATGATTTTAATTCTAACCTTTAAGCTCATGTCTACTTACTGTAAATCTTCATTCCTGTTTGATGTATTATCCTCATATATCCAACAGTCTGATTAGCACAGACATATATACTTGAATGTCCTATGGGTAAAGTGACTTTACAACCTAGTTTTCCCTAGATAGTTGTGGTTTACATGCACTGTCCTGGCAAAATTATTCATAATGGCCTTTTTCACATTCATAAGTACCCAAGTTCAGATGATAAATCATAAGACTTGGTATGTCTTGTTTTGTTTTGTTTTTTTGGCGGTACGCGGGCCTCTCACTGTTGCAGCCTCTCCCATTGCGGAGCACAGGCTCCAGACGCACAGGCTCAGCGGCCATGACTCACGGGCCCAGCCGCTCCGCGGCCCGTGGGATCCTCCCAGACCGGGGCACGAACCTGTGTCCCCTGAATCGGCAGGCGGACTCTCAACCACTGCGCCACGAAGGGAAGCCCAAGACTTGGTATGTCTTAAAATGAATTTGCCTTATCTTAATCTCTAACCCTAACCTGCTTCCAGACTCAGTCAGTGACACCCCACCATGCAAAACAAAACTCTCAAGTCATTCTGTACTCTTCACTCCCTCTCCCCACACTCACTCAAACCATCCACCAAACCCTGATGATTTCACCCCGTAAATATTTTGTATAATATGCCTCATCTAATACTTCTGCTTTTGTCTTAGGACAGACCCTCAACATTTCCTGCCTGCAATATTAAAAAGTCATCATAAGTGTTTTTTTAGGCTCTGGCATTCCAGCTCCCTAAATGTACACTCCAAAATGAAGCTAGAGTAATACACTTCTGAAACTCAAACCTGATTATATCATTCTGCTGCTTAAAATTACCTTGGAAATCATCACCCACCAAAAGACTAACTCATCATCTCAAATGGGGACCCCCATAACCTGGCCCTTACCTCTCCCTCTTACCTCTCTCCTGGCCTCCCATTCCCCAATTCATGTTTGACAGCCTTGATATATGGAGTGTTTCCATGCTCCCTGCCTATCAGTGAAGAGTCAGACTTTCTTGTCTTTGCAGCTCATTTTGCATGAAACATCTTGCCAACACTGGGCCTCTTTAACTGTCAACCATCTGTCAAGACGAGGCTCAGTCACTGTCCCTCTTGGGGAGTCTCCTGGGCACTCCCAGAATAGGTGGTATGTTGCTCCTCCAGGCTTCCACGACATACTGTGCACACCACTGTCTTTTCATTCACCGTATAATTTCCTGGAATACTTTATTAATACCTTATGCCTTTCTCTCCCATTAGTGTGCAAGATCCCTCTTTGTCGTGTTTATTCCTTTCAGACATTTCTTCTTTAGATCTTTTTCTATTGTCTTTTTCCAACAAGGCATGTCCTACTTTTAAAATTGGAAGGAAAATATTCCCTTATACTTTGTTTTGGTGAATTTTTTAAAAGAGCCATTGCTACTAATATTATCCTTATTAAAGAGAATGAAACTGAGGCACAGAAGAATAAAATGACTTGACAGAGTGGGGTGGCATATGTGAGACAGAAGAGACAGCCATATAAACTGTGTGGACAACTGCCCACCATGACACTCACTTGTATAACTTCCCATTTGCATTAAAGATGGGGCAGCCGGGCTTCCCTGGTGGCGCAGTGGTTGGAAGTCCGCCTGCCGATGCAGGGGACGCGGGTTCGTGCCCCGGTCCGGGAGGATCCCACATGCCGTGGAGCGGCTGGGCCCGTGAGCCATGGCCGCTGGGCCTGCGCGTCCGGAGCCTGTGCTCCACAACGGGAGAGGCCACAGCGAGGAGAGGCCCGCGTACCGCAAAAAAAAAACAACAACAAAAAATCAGGAATTGGAAAGATATGTCCCACTCCAAAAAAAAAAAAAGATGGGGCAGCCAAATCTATTTTATTACTCAGCTTCAATTTTCACTAGCTTCACAAAAGGGAATATTTTTTCTGTATTTAAAGATATCTATTTTTCATACAACATGGTTGTAAACTCAAGCTAACTTCTTCATCTGATGCTGAGCCAAAGAAACAGCTATTTGTACATTCTGATCCTGGTGGAAGAAAGAACGGCATGCCTTTTTCCAACGTGGGCACCTAGACCCACAACTTCAGGGAATTTTGAGGGTAATTTTAAGTACTGTATATACATTTTGCTTTCAGTGCTGACTTTGAAAACAAATTCCTGGAAGATGTGTGAGACCCTACCATGCTCTATTCCAGAACACTCCTGCTTCTAGACACTACTGGTGCAGGAGAAGCAGTATTTTTCAAGCACAGTGGCTTCTCACTCTGAATTTTTAATAGAAAAGCCCCCCCCCCCC
>NW_006775616.1:2176431-2190229 GCF_000442215.2 Lipotes vexillifer | reverse complement strand
AGTCCGCCTGCCGATGCAGGGGACGCGGGTTCGTGCCCCGGTCCGGGAGGATCCCACATGCCGTGGAGCGGCTGGGCCCGTGAGCCATGGCCGCTGGGCCTGCGCGTCCGGAGCCTGTGCTCCACAACGGGAGAGGCCACAGCGAGGAGAGGCCCGCGTACCGCAAAAAAAAAACAACAACAAAAAATCAGGAATTGGAAAGATATGTCCCACTCCAAAAAAAAAAAAAGATGGGGCAGCCAAATCTATTTTATTACTCAGCTTCAATTTTCACTAGCTTCACAAAAGGGAATATTTTTTCTGTATTTAAAGATATCTATTTTTCATACAACATGGTTGTAAACTCAAGCTAACTTCTTCATCTGATGCTGAGCCAAAGAAACAGCTATTTGTACATTCTGATCCTGGTGGAAGAAAGAACGGCATGCCTTTTTCCAACGTGGGCACCTAGACCCACAACTTCAGGGAATTTTGAGGGTAATTTTAAGTACTGTATATACATTTTGCTTTCAGTGCTGACTTTGAAAACAAATTCCTGGAAGATGTGTGAGACCCTACCATGCTCTATTCCAGAACACTCCTGCTTCTAGACACTACTGGTGCAGGAGAAGCAGTATTTTTCAAGCACAGTGGCTTCTCACTCTGAATTTTTAATAGAAAAGCCCCCCCCCCCCAGCAAAAAAAAGGAAAACACATGGTCTACACTGGCTGTGTATGCATGGCCCGTGTTTCCGGGAGTAATCTGTCGTGTCTGGTAGCAGAGTCCCTTAGCCGTGCCTCAGGTGGTAATAGAATCCCACTGAATGTTTTACCAACTAGTGAGTGCTGCTTTTAAACTCTTGCTATTCCCACTGCATCAGCTTTTCAAACAGTTCTTAACCACATGACACTTGAATTTTACATTCCTTTGCTGAGTCCGGTCTACTGATTATCTCCGGATCACTTCTATTTGTTCATTTTCCACCCTCCGTAGGGCCAGTGTAGTGACACGTGTAATAGCTGTGCAGAAAGAAGTGGAAAAAAGGAGATAATGCTCTAAAAAATCGGCAGGTTTCAAGATTCGTTGTCTTTTATGGAGCCAGACCGGTGAGGGATTCTACAACACACTTCCTCTCTTGGAAAGAAGGAAGATGGCTGCCCAGGTTAAAGGATGGGGATGTACCTTGGAACAAAATGCAACAGTGCCTTATCCTAAAGGGTTGCAGAGTTCCAACAGCTGCCTACAAAACTAAATGGAAAGAGAGGGAAGAGAGGCCACTATTTCCTTCTTCAGTGACAGGCTATAATTAATCTAACCTTGAAAACAAGACATAACACAGGTGCTGAGGTCCGAGAAATGAGCTCCAGGGAGCACTACAGAGGCCAGCATTGACTCCTGGAGACAGTCTGCTGCTCTTGCTGGTATTTCAGTCTGCTGGTGGGGATGCTGGCTCTGCTCATATTTTCTAAGGGTTGATACTGCCAGCAAGAAGCATTTTACCTGCCACCCATTCTATCAGCTCATGTTGTTTTTAAAAGCACTGTTTCATTGTCTTTTTTTTTTAACATCTTTATTGGAGTATAATTGCTTTACAATGGTGTGTTAGTTTCTGCCGTATAACAGAGTGAGTCAGCTATACATATACATACAGCCCCATATCTCCTCCCTCTTGCGGTTCATAGTCTTTTGTATTTAATGGGGCAAGATAATTTTTTTTTTTAAGAAGGGAGGTGTGTGAAACCAACATAGATATTTCTAAGTATTGGTGCTAAAAACTACCACCACTCTCACTACCATCTTCCACCATCCTCAATTCATACAAGAAAGAATTTTTCAACATTAAAAATTAGAGGAAGCGTATAAAATCAGGACAAAAAAAGGTTTTTTAAATTGTCTAAGCTCTGCCTACTTAAAACAATATACTTTGGGGAACCTGCATTTGAAGGTATACCCCCGAATATCTTCTTCACAAAATAATGACAGACATCAGACACCTCACAAGTAAAGATCCATTGATTTGGCTTAAGAAAGGAGCCCATTTTAGATCAGCTCGGTGCTTTGTGTCCACCTAGAGGGGTAGGCTAGGGAGAGTGGGAGGGAGACGAGACGCAAGAGGGAGGAGATATGGGGATATATGTATATGTATAGCTGATTCACTTTGTTATACAGCAGAAACTAACACACCATTGTAAAGCAATTATACTTCCAATAAAGATGTTAAAAAAAAAAAAAAGAAAGGAGCCCACTTCAACCGAAAATAACAACGTGGTGTAGTGAAAAGACATCAGGACTTGAAGTCAGAAGTCTGAGTTTTGGTTCCGAGACCTGACACTTACTAGTGGCAGGGACTTGAGGAAGCTGCTTCTCATCTTGAGTTGCTCATTCCACAGTTGTACAATGGGGATGATGATGATGATAAATCTTACCTCATGGGGCTTTTGTAATGACAAAAGTTAATAGATTTGAAAGTGCTTTCTAAACAGTAAAATAGTATAGACAATTTAGCTATCAATTATTTTTCCAAGGCATAACAGTGGTGGCTTAGATTATCAAGGAGAAAGTGAAGCAAGCCATTGACGAAAGGACCAAAACACATTCTGTGGAGTGACAGTTTCCTTGGCTTTACAGTCTTCAGTGTCAAGACAAAACAGGGAAAATCATCAGGATTATTTTGGAGACAACCAGAGGACAAGCTCCTCCACATTTATTTCCTTAGCTCTCTACAGCTGGCTAAACGAGACTGTGCCAGCAAACCAGTAAACATCACACTGATTTTCTTTTTTTTTATAAACACAATTTCAGCTAAAAGACATTTCATAGTTAACAAATTGAATACTGAGCCAATTAGCCAGATCACCTACTTGCCAGCTGTAGCAACATTGATTTTGTTGAAATATTAATTATCTAAAACAAGATTTCCTGCTTAACCTTCAAAACAAGCTCAAAATGCACTATTTTACATCACTGCCAAGGTTAAGAGGAAGATGTTTATGATGTGATTATAATTTATATTCCTGGATTTACCATTCATTTTAGAGGCATCAAGGCCACCTGGTCAAATGAAGGATACATGTGTGATGCTTAATTTCCAGTAGGAAATGGCAATGACACGCAAGGTGATAAATACGAAGGTTCCACAGATGTAATACATTCGTTCATCTCTAAGTGCCACTCTTTGCCCAAATTACCTACATTTCAGCAATTTAAAAACCTCAACTCATGTAACATTTATACACAAATGTTTTCTAGCTTCAACATTTGGTTGGCAAACAGTAAATGACATCACACATCTACTGCTATGTGATGATATTTTAAGTTCTTCCCTCTAACCAATTAAAGAAAAAAATGCAAAAATACTAAGAGTGCAAGCTATTTAATTTAAGAGCTTTTACTGAGTGTCTGCTGCCTGTGGAGCACTGTATTACATGCTGGGCTATCAGGATAGGGAAGCCACAGAGCTGCCACCAGTAAACTCATATTCAAGACTTTGCTCCTTATCATTATTAAGACGTTGGTCATAGAGCAAATCAGAGAGAGAAAGGGGATCAGAATCCAGTGACTGGGACTCCTAGTTTGGTACTCTCAGGTAGGAGCATTTCTTCAATGGGCCTTGCATTTTCCACCATGAAGTATTCCATGGACTAATTATTATCTCTATTATCTGCCAACAGGACCACTAAACGAATATTTTAAAAAACAGCTCACTGGGCTTCCCTGGTGGCACAGTGGCTGAGAGTCCGCCTGCCGATGCAGGGGACACGGGTTCGTGCCCCGGTCCGGGAAGATCCACATGCCACGGAGGGGCTGGGCGTGTGAGCTATGGTCACTGAGCCTGCGCGTCCGGAGCCTGTGCTCCGCAACCGGAGAGGCCGCAACAGTGAGGGGCCCGCGTACCGCAAAAAAACAAAAACGAAACCAAACACCTCACTTACAAAAGCAATAAACAGCACTCCTATAAACTTCATGTTTTTTTGTTAGAATACACTAACTAGGCCCTGATTAGCTGTGGCAAACAGTGGGTCTATTTTATAAACCAAGCACATGACGGCTGTTCATCAGGAGTGGTCGTAACAGCCCTCTGATCAAAAAGTTACATGCACACCAATTACCTAACAACAAAGGAAATAAAGTCTTCAGGAGATCTCCTCTCTCCTCCTGCAGAACAACATCTCTTCCCAAAGCAAAGCACGTTTATCTTTGTTTCTGAGTTTTTTTTTTTTTTTGCATGTAAAGGGTTGAAATGCCAAGGTTGCCATCCCTACTAGCATCTCTTTGGGACCCCTGCTTCCATGTAGAGTAACTTACTAGTCTGCTTATCCAACGAAAGTGTACTGAACAAAGCAAGGCACTGGTAAACTTTCTAGTGGGGTTGATGAGCAATAGACAAACTGGTAGATACAATTATAGACTCTTATTAGGGAAAATGTAAAGAAAATCAATAGGATATTGAAAAGATAGGACTGAGGAAAGCCACTTTAGCCAGCATGGCACAGGTAGTTGATATCAGGATTTTGCACCAAAAAAACAAAAATGACCCTTACTGTGACTTTGGACTTTAACTCTGATTTGGAAGAAGCGGTGACAAGAGATGCCTTGTACCATCTCATGGGGGGTTAGGAAGGGGAGGGGGAGTAAGATTTATTGCTACAGACAGGAGATAAAATTCTGGGAGGTTCTTACTTTCCATTGCCCAAATCCCTAACCTCATGAAATGTTTTCTCTTTTGCTGGTGGTTTGTCCTTTCCAGCACCCAGTATTGTTAGTTTCTCCGTGTAGGGGCACAGTGCTGTTGTTGAAAAAATAGGCACTAAATATTTGTTTTGATCAGGTTTAAATTTAACACATGCTTCTTTACTCCTTGGCTAATGAAGGAAGAATTACTGAAGAAGGAATGGGTTTTCTCCAGGTGGCACTTGCCTTATAAATCTATGGGATAACCTCTGAGGGTACCTGCTTACTAGAGACAAAGACAGACAGAAAGACAGAGGACCTTCTACACATCTATTCACAGACATAAAAACTCTGTGTAACATAACGACATTTAATGACATCTAATCATATTTAATTGACAATTAATAATTTAAAATTATTAAGTGAAATTAAAAACACAAATGAGACTATTAGAGCAGAACCTGATCAGCCGTCAACATCATGAAAACAAATAGCTTCACTTTTCTCCTCTACACCAGAAACTGTGCAGATATTTCCTAATTCTGAAAACAACCAAGTGAGGCAGGGAAACCAGAAAGAACATCAGCGGCATCATGTGAGCTCTGTTCTCGAGCTACTATCAGGACGTCCTTAGCAACTTCAATCTTATTCTCTCATCCTTCGCAGAAATTTGGTGTTGAAAAATAAGACTAGTGAAATCCTGAGCTGCACTCAGTGCGGTCTCTTACTGGCCAAAGAACAAAGCACAACTTCACCTTTTCACCCACGGATGCAAGTGGAGGTTGGTTAACAATATGACATCCAGAAAAGAAAGAGTCTGGCTCTTTTATTAGTATCACACTCCAAACTCAGTTTTGAGTTTCTTGGCAAATTGTTTCCTCTGATGGAGATGCATTTTCACTGCAGTAGAAATAAAAGAGCGACAGTATGGTGTAGTGATGAATCAGGCAAGTATTGAAGTCAAATGACCTGGAATCTGCTCCTGGCCTTTCAACTTCCTAGTTGAGTGGACTTTGGCTAGTCATTTAACTTTTTCATACCTCTGCTCTCTCCTTTGTAAAATGGGAATATCGAGAGTACCAGTGTCTAGAGTTGAGACAGGATTAAAAGACAATTCATACTTGACTGCCTGGCACATGCAAACCAGGTAAGAATTGTTAGCTCCTGTTGTTATTATAGGTGGTTGGGTGGGGATGTGTGAACTGATGATTGGACTTACAGAAAGCTCCCACTGTACTGAACATGATGTAGATTTCAAGGCACTGAGCATGTTTTACAGAAGCACATATATGAGAATTTTGCTAATCTTTAGCACTGGCTAAACAGATATACTTCAAGGTCTTGAGGTAAAATGCAGACTAAATAAATAATCTTCACTCTACTCACTCCCTACCACCATCTTCTACTCTGCTGTATTCACCTCTTTCTGCTCTGGGTACTCCAGCCACACAGGTGGGTCTTCTTTGATTCCCCTAAATGTGCCACATTCTATTCTACCACAGTGCCTTTGCACATCCTGTATTTTCTGTCTGGAAAATGCTTCCTCTTGAGTCCTTACATATCCTTCAGATCTCAATCAGAGTCCCTTCCTCAGGGGAAATTACCATCTGTCTATGTTCTATGTCTATGTCAAAGTACCAAAACAATTTTTTTCCCATTTACCTCAGTGGATGATTACATACTTCTTGTGTAATTATGTGATGAACACCCCCTGCCCCCTGTTAAAATGTGAACTCTAAGAAGAGGGACTGGGTCCTGTTTTCTTTCCTTTCTCAGCAAAGAGTGGATACTCCGAAAAAATTCTGAACTAATGAATGCCATATACAGCCTGTGTTTTCTCCTCTGCTGAAATGCCTTGCTCTTTTCTCCATACCCCTCCATTTTGCCTCTCCTTGAACAACTGTCTAACCAACTACCTTATAAACAAACACCACTTCCAGGCCATAGCTCCATTCCCTCTCTGCTGCTGCTTATTCTGTCCTTTGTTCCTTAGAAATCAAGACTTCAACCTTCCTAATACTCACCACACTTGAGGTTACTTCTCCAGTATCTGTCTTCCCTGCTGGATATAAGTTTCATATTTGTCTAGTGCATTGATGTGCTCCTGATCATCTAACACAGCACTTACTACCTAGTTGGTATTCGTTAAGTATTTATGGAAAGGAAGAAAAACAAACACACAAAGGAAATCTCCACACTGGATATTGATAACTCAATTTTTTGCAACACATGTACTTGGATGACGTGGTGGTACTTCCCAAAGGTACTTAATTTTTCAAATATGCAGGAGGATTAACAATTTCCTGATAGTATAAATAATTACTTAGCAGAAATCTCAGGTTGTGATTACTGAGGTTGAATTATATGCAGGATCAATGGTTGTTTAGAGTATAATGAAGCTTAGTATCTTAGAGAGAGCAATTACTAACTGTTTTTGAAACCTTGGAACATCTATCATGTTTAATGCTCAGTAAAATGTAAAAACGTGAATACAGTTGGATTTGGAGGGTGTAAACCGATCAGTGAGAGGACCAGACAAAACCACCCTAGTACCGGAGCACTTGTAGACAAAGGAGATAAGAAAGCACAGCATTCATGTGTTAATGTACATTCTGTACATGGACAGGTGAAGGCATGTTGATAAACATACAAATTATATTTCCCTGGCATATTTCATTCTCACAATTTTAAAATACTATCATTATGCTTCTTCTGAGGGCACTGGTGTTGAGAGGTGTGTGGAAACTTTCTCAAGGTCACACAGCCTTTTGGTGGTAGATACAGAGAATGTCAGCTCCAAAGGCAACGTGGGGGTTGAAAGGTCTAAGCAAATTTAGGAGAAATCACTTATTATAAATTACTCTAGTGGAGATAAGAAAACTGACATTTCAAAATAAACGCTGGGTCAGTAGTATTCTCTGTTCTGAGAAAACCCACTAAGGACCGTTTAAGGTGTGCAAATATACACCAATTACCTCCACACAGTTTTTGGAAGAGTTAGAAGTGGAGATATGCTGGCCAATGGTCTGGTTAAATGGTCTGGTTGCTCATTCAGTAGTTATCCTAGGACTTCGATGCCTTAGAGAAAATTATTTCTCTGTGGATTTAGAGTTTGCCTGGCCTGTAAGATGGTAATTGCTTGTAAGAAATTGCAAGCATTCTTCCTTGAGAGGTTGAGGAAAACAGAACTAAGACTCTGAGGAGTAAGAAAAAAAATTAGTTCTTCCTCAAATTTGAGGAAACAGTAAATTAGGTTGTCAAGGCTCCAAATGGGATGTTATTTAAGATTACATAGCTCAGAATTTATTGATTTTAAATTTTATATAACACATCCAAAGGCAATATGCTTTGCTTATAGAAAAGTAAGATGGAGTCTACAGTTAATGTGATATATGCATCATATTTCTTTGAGCTTATGATGCTATTAATGGATACTTCTTGATTTCAAAACTTGCTATAAAGCTACAGTAAACAACACAGTGTGGTACAGGATAAGAACAGACATATAGATCAATGGAGTAGAAATTAACTCATACTTAGAGTCAATTGATTTTTGACAAGAGTGCACGACCATTCAATGGAAAAAGAATCATTTTTTCATTAACGGTTCTGGGACAAACGGATATCCACATGCAAAAGAATACATTTGAAAAAATTTAAAAAGAATGAAGTTGGACCCCAACTTCAACATATCCAAAAATTAACTCAAAATGGATCACAGGCCTAAACTCAAGAGCTAAAACTACAAAACATTTTATTAGAAAACATAGGAGTAAATTTTTGTGACTCTGGATTAAGCAATGGTTTCTTAGATATGGCATCAACGGCACATGTAACATTGCATATATGTGCCACATCTTCTTTATTCATTCATCTGTCGATGGACACTTGGGCTGCTTCCATGTCCTGGCTATTGTAAATAGAGCTGCAATGAACATTGTGGTACATGACTCTTTTTGAATTATGGTTTTCTCAGGGTATAAGCCCAGTAGTGGGATTGCTGGGTCGTATGGTAGTTCCATTTTTAGTTTTTTGAGGACCCTCCATACTGTTCTCCAAAGTGGCTGTATCAATTTACATTCCCACCAACAGTGCAAGAGGGTTCCCTTTTCTCCACACCCTCTCCAGCATTTATTGCTTGTAGATTTTTTGATGATGGCCATTCTGACCGGTGTGATGTGAATACCGTATGCTAACACATAAATATGGAATCTAAAAAAAAAAAAGGTTCTGAAGAACCTAGGGGCAGGACAGGAATAAAGATGCAGACGTAGAGAATGGACTTGAGGACACGGGGAGGGGGAAGGGTAAGCTGGGACGAAGTGAGAGAGTGGCATGGACATATATACACTACCAAATGTAAAACACATAGCTAGTGGGAAGCAGCCGCATAGCACAGGGAGATCAGCTCAGAGCTTTGTGACCACCCAGAGGGGTGGGATACGGAGGGTGGGAGGGAGGGAGATGCAAGAGGGAGGAGATATGGGGATGTACGAATATGCATAGCTGATTCACTCTGTTATACAGCAGAAACTAACACACCACTGTAAAGTAATTATACTCCAATAAAGACGTTAAAACAACAAAAAAAGCATATGTAACAAAAGAAAAAATAGATAAATTGACTTCATCAAAATGAAAACCTTTGTACTTGAAATGACATCATTAAAGAACTGAAAAGACAACATATAGAACTGGAGAAAGTATTTGCAACTCATGTATCTGATAAGGAACTTGTATCCAGTATATATAAAGTAATGTTACAGCACAGTAATGGAAAGCCAAATAACCCAATTAAGAAACAGGCGTAAGATCTGAATATATATATCTCCAAAGACAATATTACCAATAGTCAGTAAACACATAAAAAGTTGTTCAATATCATTAGCCCTTAGAGAAATGCAAATTAAAACCAGAGTAAGATATCACTTCACACCCACTATGACAGCTAAAATAAAAAAGGCAATAACAAGTGTTGGTAAGGATATGCAGAGATTGGGACCCTCATACACTGTTAGTAGATTATAAAATGACACAGCCAATTTAGAAAATAGTTTGGCAGTTGCTCAAAATGTTAACATAAAGTTACCATTTGACCTAGCAATTCCACTCCTAGGAAGATACCCGAAAGAAATAAAAACATGTGTCCACATTGAAAAACCTGTAAATCAATGTTTACAGCAGCATTACTCAGAAAAGCCAAAGAGTGGAAACAACCCAAATGTCCAACAGCTGATGAATGGACAAACAAAATGGTATTCTTCCATACAATGGCCTATTATTTGGCCATATAAAGAAACAAAGTACTGTTACACACTACAACATAGATGAACCCTGCTAACATCAGGCTAAGTGAAATAAGGCACAAAAGGCCACATACTGCATGATACCACTTATATGAAATGGCCAGAATGGGCAAATTCATAGACACAGAAATTAGGTTACTGGTTGTCCAGCGCTGGGCGGAATGAAGAATGACTGTTAATGAGTACAGGGATTCTTTTTAAGATGATGAAACTGCTTTGAAACTAGACAGTGGTGATGGTTATACAACTTTGTGAACAGGATAAAAATGAACTAAATTGTACATCTTAAACTGTTGAATTATATAGTATGGGACATATCTTAATAAAATTGTTACTGAAAAAAGGTGGTACTGGAAGTCAGAGGCAATGCTTTAACGAATTTTGTTTTTAAGAGAGAAACACTAAAAAAAAAGTTCTCAGGTCAGGGAAATAGACTATTTTAGAGGAAACAGTACCTCATAGGGTAGTAAAGGCCAAGGCACTTCTGTTCCTCCTATACTTTTACATGGGCTAATTCACATATTCATTCAGCTTAATTTATTCCACAAGGATTTATTCAGCACCTATTCATAAGTACCTGCCCTCTGGGTGGTCACGTCTGAATACAATAGGAGAAAGCAATTGCTGAACTAAAAATTAAGAAAATCCATTTGTTGACTCCCTCACATCCCCTAACCCCTATTAAATAAATCTGGGCTGCTTAAAAGATAGTCTATAAGGCATAATTAAACTAAACTTTATGAGGTCAAGCTAACAGACTGCTCAAAGCACAAGACTGCATTGAATTTGGAGTGGGAGAGAAGTAAATGCTATAAAAAAAAAAAAAATTTGAAACGCTAAAGATAAACAACAACGCAAATATTTTTCAGCAGATCAACACTGTAAATATCATTAGTCTGTACCCTAAATACACACATATCAGGAATAGATTACTGACTGGCAGCACCATCCGTCAAGGGTTTAGCGGCTAGTACACAACTGCATCTCTGGTAAAATATCTAACAGAATAATTTAGCTCTTGGAAAAACACAGACACACTCACACACACTCAAATACACATGAACTCACACACACACGCACACACACCTTATCATGATGCTCCTGAGTTTGAGATTTAACCTCTGAACCCTAAAGCATTTGTTCTCTCCAGGGACCACATATTACAGCTGTGAGGTAAAAACCAGCCAGCGTGGTGCATAAAATACATGTCCACTAGGAGCCAACTGGCTTGTTCTGATTAGAGGCTACTCAGTGAAAGGTGCTGATTGGGAAGGCAGCAGAATCGGGCCCTTGATAGCACAGGGGCTTCTTTCTGCAGCCAGAAATGTCATAACAGGAATCGTAACAATGCATGAGAGACCACAGTAGAACTGTTACAGACACAGGTTGGTCAGATACTCTAAATGTGATAATAGCTAGTTTCTAGGACTTTAGAGTACCAGACAAAAAGGTCAAATTCAGGGAAAATGACCTAGAAAAAAGAAGTCCAGAGAGCGGGTCTAGGGGCCAAAAACCAATTCAGAATCATTTCAAATCATTACACAATGGAGAAAGGGTCAATTCCACCTATTTTATACCGGGCTATTCCAAGAGATGGGCAGAAATGTGCTGGCGAAAAGAAACGCTTACTCTGAACTTCTGCAGAGCACTATCTTTTCCCAGTATTTCATCAAATCATACTACACAAAGATTAAAACCCCTTTTATGCTCCCCAGAGGAAAATACAAAGTGTGACACAAAACTTGCCCAGATTATTCCACATTTAATCAAGGCCGTCCCTCTCAATACTTTGCTTCCTAATACAGTTCAGTTACAAAAGTACCTGACCTCCGTCTCACTCCTAGGTGGTTTTATTTTTTCCTTGATGAAGGTGGTCAGGAAAGAAAAGATCTACTAGTTTCCTACCGTGGCCATAAACAAGTTACCACAAATTTGGTGGCTTTAAACAAAAGAAGCCTATTCTCTCACATTCTGAAAGCTATTAGTCTGAAATCAAGGTGTCGGCAGGGCTGTGTTCACTGCAAAGGCTCTAATCCTCCCTGGGCTCTTCCAGCTTACGATGGCCGTTGGCAATCGTTGGTGCCCCTTGGCTTCTTCTCTCCAACCTCTGCCTCCATGGTCACAGTGCCTTCTCCTCTGTGTGTCTCCTCTTTTGTCTCTTGAAAAGTCCTTGCCATGGAAGGCAGCTATGCTAACCACAATACCACCAACGCCTGGGCAAGGGCCTTGCCATGGGATTTAGGGTCCAAATGCTTAACTCTGGATGATCTCAAGATCTTTAATTTAATTACATCTCTAAAGACCCATTTTTCCAATTTGTTCCACAACTGCGTTTTCATTCATCATTCATTGCCTCTTGGTATAATGCAATTTTCCAAAGCGTTTTCCATTTTTGCCAACAAAGTCTTCCCAATGACAGGTTCTAGGTGGATGTATCTTGTGGTAAATTATGATTCTAACCACTACAGGTGGTCAATTAGATTCTGAATTTGAACCATAATCTCTCACATAAAAACTCTTGAAAAAGAATGCAATACGATGAGAGTGTTCTCTAGGTCGACACCTTCTCCCATTCAAAAACTGCTGCCTCTTTCAACTAACTGGTGACACCTAACTGAGGGTAGACCAAAACTTCAAACTTACAGCGCAGTGATGGTCAGATTTGATCCTCACTGTCTAAAAACTAAACTTGCAAAACAATCAAACAAAATTATTTTAGTATTTAGTGACTGAATTATTCCAACAATAAAACAAAAAGGGATGACATTTTAGTAACATTACTTTAAAAAAAAAAGATATGAAGTGTTAATTGTTTTTAACTTGGTGATTTCTTTTAAAGCCCTGATTCATCAAGCCTGTATGAACACCTATCTGGTCCTGGTTGCCAATTTTAATGTGTACTGTATTCTTAGAATGCTCCTGAATTTTAAAAAATTCTCTATACTACATTGACTTAGTCATGAACTACTCTTTGTCAGACCTCAAACTGGACTGCAGGATGACTGAAGGAAATATACCTAATAAACGAATAGCTACAATTAACTAGCATCTGTACATTACAGGTTTTGTGGAAGAGACAGAAAAAAAAAATGCAAGTGAGAATAATGCTGTGTACTTGTGAATTTCAACTCTTTGTACCACATCTCACAACTGCCGACACCACTAAGAACCAACAGCACACCTACGTACGAACTAGTTCTGCATTATGAAATTTTCAACAGACGCCAATTGTCACCATTCTTCTTAGTACTATGGTAAGTAGCAGACAATACCTACTAAAAACATTATTTCAGAAACTCAGCAAGTTTTGGTCTGAATTCTTCTAACTATTCAAATGAGAAAATTTTAATTCTTTTATGGAGGATCAAAGCCCTTCATTGATAAATGTTAGCAGCTTTGCAATTCAAATACTTCTTAGTTGATCAAGTTTTAATTCATCTAAATATTCACAAATTATTTATCCAAACAGCCATCCACCAACATTTTATTGCTCAGAAACAAAAGTCTGCCTATTTAAGCAGCCGGCCTTCCTAATTAAAAATCAGTCAAGTCAGTCCTGAGTTTGGCCATCTATCAAACTCCCAGTTATTGTTCTGATTGCACATTTTATTCTTTGACTATGAAAGATAAACTAACTCAACATTAAAAGCAATGAACATTTGAAATTTACTGTGAATAACTGCAATGATCAAGACTCAAACACCAGGTTGCTGAGCTTCCCTGGTGGTGCAGTGGTTGAGAGTCCGCCTGCCGACGCAGGGGACACGGGTCCGTGCCCCGGTCCGGGAAGATCCCACATGCCGCGGAGCGGCTGGGGCCCCGAGACCCAGCCGCGGGGCCG
>NW_006775616.1:2175993-2176403 GCF_000442215.2 Lipotes vexillifer | reverse complement strand
CTGGGCCCGCGAGCCATGGCCGCCGAGCCTGCGTGTCCGGAGCCTGTGCTCCGCAACGGGAGAAGCCACAACAGTGAGAGGCCCGCGTACTGCAAAAACAACAACAACAACAAAAACCCAGGTTGCCAAAAGCCCCAGTTGGAGTACAGTAAAACATTCTAAATTTAATATATTAATCTTTATTACCGTCATCACCACAATTGTCAGAGGGTACCTAAGTTAAGGAGAACTCAGGCAAGGCTTACTTTAGTACCCATAAGAAAGATCTTATTCAACGATGTTATCTGATCAGCTACTGTTCTTCAGTGTGATATTTTCACTATGAAAATTGTTGACTGCACATAACTGATAAATCTCAGAATGGATTGGTTTATTGAGTTCTTTATATATATATATATATATATATATAT
>NW_006775616.1:2164017-2175983 GCF_000442215.2 Lipotes vexillifer | reverse complement strand
ATATTTTGTAATATATATATATATATATATATATATATAAAGAGAGAGAGAGAGAGAGAGAGGGAGAGAGAGAGAGAGAGAGAGAGAGAGAGAGAGAGAGGTCATAGAAGGCCAATATGGGGTGGTTTTTGCACCTAAGGTTCCCTTTCATTTACCATCTTCATCCTTCTTCGTTTTTCTTCCTTTTCCTCTTTTATTCCCTTCCTCATAATACAAGCTCAGGAGGTACATATGCAGGGTTTGAAAAGAGTGTGTACCAATCTAGTTTCTTTTCCCACCGCATGCGAGGTACCAACAGAGATCAGCATATCCATCGCTTCCTTCATCCCTACAGCAGGCAGGCGACTTGATTTTGTTAAGTGATTTGATTTTACCGTAAGCAATTTGGAGGTACTTATGTATGAATTATCGTCATCCCCAGCAGGAGATGAGTAGTATTAAGTCTTCTGTTTTGAAGATCTGAACTGTTATAACACAGCTGAACTTCTTCCAGGAAGAAGGCCCCAAACAATGTTTATGAAGCAATCAGTTTGACAGGCTAAAATCTGAGAGTTATTGGATTAGTCTCTTGGAAGCTCTTCTTAACAATCTACATTTAAAGCACATCTTCTTTCACAGGTGGGGGATGAATAATACAGGAGTAAAAAAACTTATAATAACATGTCATTTACTGCTTGGGGATATAAAGTTTGCCAACTCACAGTTATTTGTCATAAAACATCAATATTCAGAATCTTTTACAACCTACTAGCAATAAACTGGAAATTTGCATATTAACTTTTAGAGCAGAAATATTGTTATTAATTATTCTCATTATGGAACCTGAAACCAATTATATTAAAATTAGAGCCACAAATGTATGCATAATTGTGGTACACAACATTACGGTTTTAGGTATTAACAGAAAATCAACATTATGACAGCATCAGGAAGCCTATAACTAAAAAATTAAAAACAAACTAATGATGGATGTACTATATGAAAGGTTGTAAACACATTGAAAAATCCAAGTTTGTGTCTACAAAAGAAACATTTTATTCATCACCCAAATCTATAGTTTGAACATGAATTCCACGAGGAAAGTGTAGTTTTAGCTGTCATGAGGGAACTGTGCATGTCAAATGCCATGTAATGAGCATCTGCTCAAAAGTCAGGTAGCCAGATTCCTATGCTGGGTCCTCTCCCTTCCACTGCACCCTTGGTGAAAATTATCTCATTTCACTAATCTGCAGATTCTTTACCTACGAAAGAAAAATAATCCCTATACTTCCTTGGGTTATGTTGAGAACTAAATGGGATAATGCTTCCAAAGTGCTTAGCCTCATCTCCGACCTAGAGTAATCAAATCATAATAAAAATTATAACAATAGCTAACAGTTATTAACACCTAATGTGTGCCAGACAATGATCTAGGAATTTTAGACAATATCAATTTATGTGATCCTCACAATAAAGGAGGTAGACTTATTAACCCTATTTTATGGATAAAGAAACTGAGGCAGAGAGAAGAACCTTGTCCCAGGTCACAGGGTTATAGGATAAATTGAATTTCAACCCAGGGAATCTAACTCCAGGGCTTGTGCTCTTACCCCCTCTACCTAAGTGTTTAATAAAGGTTAGTTATTATTCTTATTTTAAAAAGACAGAAAGAGGAGGGGAAAAGAGGGGAAGAGAAGAAAAGACAGAAGGAAAATAGAGAAGCAGCTTTTTCATCATATTCTCATGCTAGGAATTATTCTGGGCTTTTGCATATGCTTTATAATTTAATCTTCATAACACCCTAAGGGGGAAGTATGGTTATCCCCAGGGCTCTGATGAGATGTCTCAGTTCTAGAGATATTATAAGACACATAAAGTGGAATGGAGCAATGGACAACATTCCATTCTATCTAAACTTAGGCAATATAGTATCTCAGTTTCTCAAGCCCACGTTCACAAATTTTTAAAATAGTGACTTGGGTATTTTATAAGCGTGTAAGTGTAGATTACAACTTACTTTAAAAAATCCACATCTATATGTCAGTGAACAAAATTGCCTTGTTGCCTAATTGTGTAAGGTGATTCTCAAGCAGATTTGGATTGGGATGCTTGGCTGGGAAGTAGGTAGGTAGGGTGACAGAGCTGTAGCACTTCATTCTGTATAGACACAGCCTCTGAAAAAATCCCCACCATGAAGCAGTGAAAGTAATGAACTGAAATTCCTTCTCCTCCTGGCCTTATCTTCTGATTCAGGTACCTACGTAAGAGTTAAAGAACATTCAACTTGCTTTACCCCTTGTGAGAAGGGGAGGTTAAAGGCAAGCTATTCCTAAACACTTCATTGAAGCTATATATACTCTCACGCCAGGTTTCCAGGATACAAGTAAACTTTGATGGCATATTTTAACATATGATGCCCCAACACATACCCTTATCTGGAAGTAGGATGTCAATTGTCTTCTACACAAACTCAAGGTGGAAATACTTGCATCTACCTCCGAAGCACTCCCAAAGGACTGCCAGAAAGTGCTTAAATGCAGTGGTTCAACTCATACCCCAAACATAGCCTGATGACTTTAACATCCAGTCCTTATAACTTATTCATTTATTCAACATTATTGCAAGTTTACTAAATGCCAGGCGCTGGGTAGACCCTGGTAAATTAATCAGTCAAGTTTGCTAGCCCAAGGTGAAACAGTAGGACTAGATGGTAGAAGGGGCATTGGTAGTCTACTATTAGAAACAGGCTAAGTGACAGAAAGAGAAGTGATTGACCCTGGCTTAATATTGCAAGGGGACTGAAAACAAAATGTGCTCCAAATTACATTACAATACTCTATGCTCATGAAAATGTCCACACCTTATCAAGAGTGACTTCAATTATGCTATGCCTGTTTAATCAAGGAAAGTTTTCTGTCCTAAGAAAAGCGGGGGTTCTTAGAGGCATCATCTCCGTTAATTAGATTTTTTGCTTATGTGAATTAATTCATTTTTTAAATGCTAAATACAAGAGATTATCAAATTCTGTCTACAAAAGCAGTATGAAAATATTTTTTAAATAAATCATAAATGATGTCTACCTTATCAAATTATTGTGTGGATAAAGTTACAGAAGGTATATAAATGAGATTTGAAGGTGTAACCTGTTAGATAAAGATGAAGGGATTTTTTTTTCTTATAAATCAAAGTGAGTCTAATGTAGACACAAATCAAGGTACGCTGGATTAGGAGCTGAAGCTGCCATTCCTTGGTTCTCACTTATTAATTATGTAAATAATAAGTAATTCAGTTACTTCAATCTTCAATTTAATTTTTTTTTTTTTTTTAAGGAAACCTTTCAGGTCCGTTTCAGCCATAAAATCATATGATTAAAAATGAAGAAATATTCTTACTTGCATATTATAGTTCAGTAAGTACGGTCAAAAGGCAACATTTTTTTTCTCTCAATGATTATGAAAATGCTTCGGAGAAAGCAATTACTTGGTAATATTTAAAAGATGTCATTGTCATGCTCCACCTTATATCACTGAAGAAAAATATTTTATTCTAAGCAATTAAAAATGATTTTTGAATAGAGGCAATGTCTTTTAATTTTTTTTAATTTAAAAATGATAGAAAAGAAAGGTCTAGAAACTATATGTTAACGATCAAAATGCTAGACTCCAGAAAACGACTAGAATAGAAAGGGTGCGGGCTTACCAAAAAAAATACAACCTCCCCGAAAATAACTTTATACATATATTTTCTTTGTTGTGTCACTGAATAGGCAATTAATAAAGCAATCTGTTTATTCCTACGTATAAATTATTCTAGACTCTGGAGATATAAGGATGGACATGATAGCCTCACCTCTCTTAGAACTTAGATTCTATCATAGAAGTCAAATAATGAGAAAATAGAAATGCACAAAATCATTCCAGATCATAGTGAGTCCTAATGATTGAAAACGATGTTGTTATGTAGAAAAGTAGACGGCAACAAAAAGGTACGCAGAAGACAGGAGAATAAATGGAAGGAACTGCTTTTTAGCTTAGACGTGGTGATATGGAAACTTTCTCTTAGGAGGTCACACCTAACTGAGAACTAAGGATCATAGGAAGTGAGCGTGTGAAAGATCAGGAGAAAAGCAAATAAGGCAGAGGGAGTGAAAGTATCAAGGACTGGTGCAAAAGATAGTTTGTCATTTTTGAGAAATGAAAACAAGACCATGGTAATGAATTTGAGATTTAGTCTAAGTGCAGTAGAAGGCATAAAGCGGGAAAGTAGAATGATCTCATTTACATGTTTAAAAGATTACTCTGGCTGTTTTATGATAAATGGTTAACGAAGATCTAGACAACATTCACAGAGACCAGGTACAAGCGGATGTTGTAGAAATTGTACATCTTGATTTCAGCAAGGCATCTGGCAAAGATTCTCATTACTCTAAGAACAAGTAGGACATACTGAGGTTCAAGTATAGTATAGTATGTATGGGTAAATTTGTAGCTAATTGAACACGAGTAGGTGAAGGATATTGATTTATAAATTTAATCTCATTTTATTGGACATTCTCTACTGGCAGGCTGCCCTTTCCCGGTCAACATTTTGTATCAATTATTTGAATGGATGCTTATCACATTTTCTGCTGACACTGAAGTAAAAGGATAATCAATATGTCAGATTTTAAAAAAAAGATTTAAAACAATTTCAACTGTGATGGAACAAAGGGTCACAACACAGAAGGTGAATTTAATAGGAGTAAATATAAAATTCTGGATTTAGGTATTAAAATAACACAATTGGGTAGCTCTGGATTAATAGCCATTCATGAAAAATCAATCCTCTAATTTTACATGAAAAAAAGTTGAAATATGAGACTGGGAGCTTAAAAAAAAGTGAATTATCAATGTCAGCCCCATTCATCAAAAGAGAAGCTCACATCGTGGGATACTACTGTTCCCACTGTCCTCTGCAAGGTCAAGGCACACGCATAGAGTTGGATACATACATTTCTATAGGGTCACAGTTTAATAGATAATTGAATAAAATTGTGTTGTGAAGAAGATGGTTGTGGATTGAGTACCTGGAGAAGAAAAGAATTATGGGACAAGGGACATGAACATATTTTCACATGTCTGAACCTAACCAGAATCATAGAGTAAGCACTGGGAGTGAAGGTGATAGAGATTTAGATACTTAGCCCAATTTTCAGGAAGAGATATTTTGCTTGATTTTGTGTTTTTGAACAAGTACAGCAATCACGGGTCAGGATGCTTTGTGATGAAAAGGTGAGCTCTCTATCTTCAGAATTTTTCAAGCTGAATGCTTATCAGCTGACGATTCTGAGGGTGGCAGGATGTTAGGCACAAGAAGTGGGATAGGCAGGGTGGATTCCAAACTCAGGCACCTCAACCACAAAACGAGTGGCAGAGCTTTTACTCTGGCTAAACTATTCTATTTAAATGACTATCCCTGAATATGAGATTCTATCTTTCCAATATTTTTAGTAGTAGAAATGCCTGGACTTCTACAAAAGGAGAGCCTTAAGAGTTAGTAATTAGTTTTTTAAATGTCATAAATTAGAAAAGCAAAAGGTTGTTAATGCTATGTTAATCTCTCTTCTGTTCCTGTTATTGTTACTGTTTTTTAAAAAATTTCCTACACTGTGAAATCCAAAAATCGATGAAGTCCAAGAGTAACTGAATACAGAGATTTCCTTACTCTGAGAGTCTATGATTATTTTCTAAAATGAATCCAACAAAATCTATTTGTTAAAAATATAGATAGCACGTTTGTGTTAAACCAAAAGAAACACTTTGGTTCTGTAGCACTCAATCAGACATATCCTCCTATTTTTCTGCTCACCTTAGATTATTTGGAAGAGTACTGCAGAAGACATTCACAAGGAAAATAAGCCTGGTATCCCATATATACCTAATACTGAGACAACTCATTTCTCAACTAATCAAAATGCCACCAAACAGCAATAAGAAATTAAGTACTGAATATTAGGTATATTTGATATTGAGTTTCTAGAGAGGACTTTGTTAATGAGAATATCCTACAGTGTTACTGCCAACAGACTTTGTAATTAGGAAAGCTTCGACATTCATGCACTGCTATATGAGTCGGGATTTTACACAAGGAAACATATAATCATAGGCAAATACATAAACCCTTAAAAATACAGCTGAACATCAATCCTTCAAGGTGTCTATACTCAAATGTGTACTCACTGCTCTTGCCTGTGGATTTTATTTTCAACTTGCTATTTCTAAATTCTATCTTCCACATGCTCATGAACTTTCATTAGCCGGTAATCTTAAAAGATGGCAATTTGTTTTTTAAATGTTCTAAACCAGAAATATAAAAGGTAAAGCTTTGATTGCCTTTACTTTTTGTTTTTTGTAGTTGCTTTTAAAATTTTCCTTTTCCTTCAAATAAGAAAAAGTATTAGAGAATTATAGGATTAAGAGACTACCAAGCTTTTTTCTTTTCCAACTGTGAGCTTCATGGCTAAATCGCTTGTCACACTGACTATTAACTTACTGGTAATTCAACTGCTTGCTTATACGTATTCACTTGAAAATGTGTGTGTGTGTATGTGCGTGTAATTTGTTGTACATGTAAACTTATATGTGTATAAATTTGAGTGTATGTGAATTTATGTGTATAGAGCATCATATAACCAAATTATTGTACAAACTATCTCAACCCTTATAAAAGCAGAAGAATACATCTTCCCATTCAGATTTACAGTTTACCCTACAATGAAAGATATTTTGCAAATATGAAAAAAGGGTAAAGAAGATCAACATGACAAAGTAAAATCTGTTTGGTTTTTTAAGATAAACTTTTTTAAAGGCTGATTGGTACAAGGCACAAAAACTCAAAGTCATATTTGCAGCAGGATATAATTGCTACTTACAAGCAAACTGAAGCTTTGCTTCTCTGCTAACAATTGTTCCAAATGAGTTTGTTGCTCTGCACTGGTACGTTCCAGCGTCTTGGGTTTTATTGGGGTTATTGATCAACAAGCTGCCTTCAACAACACTGTAGCGGAAATCCATACCAATGTCAACATCTGTTCCATTTAACTTCCACCTATAGTATAAAAATGCCAGTAGATAAAGCCTTGTAATATTAATCAATAATTCTGAGTTGTCTAAAATATATAAACACTATGAATCACATGAAATATCATCTGTGACTGTTTTTTAACCATGGTAAAAAAAAAAAAAAAAATTAGAAAAGCTCTACCCAGCAATGGTGTCAACATAGATGCATAGACGTGCTTTAAAAGAGCATGTCCTTTCAAAGTAAACAAGATATTAAAATTTTAACACTTGTTTTTGTGACTACTTACAATGCTACATAGCACTCCTCAGTAAAAGTCCTTTTTCTGGTTTGCCGTCATTCTTTAAATGGGTCTATACAGATGACAGAATACACCATTTTCCGGTAGATTGCTGAGTATCTGATGAAATTGCAGAGTTGCTTTGATTTGGTCCTTAATATGACTGAAATGGCTGACTACAAAGCAGAGGAATCCCATTGATCTAGAGTTATCTTAGGAACCAAACTAGCCTTCAACAGGGATCACTTTGAAGATCTCCTTAGCTACCAGCACTCAAACATCAATCAACCAGCCCAATAAACTGTAGATCAGGCCATTAGGTAACAGACACAAAGAGGGTTTTCTTGCTTTTCTGTTTGTTTACTTGGATCAGCTGTGTACCTGAGTATAGGGCCTGGCCCAATAAATTAGTTTTAGTGGCACTCACACATTTAAACAGAAAAGCTTTAGTAACAAGATCTCCTTTTTTTTTTTTAAACAGCTGATAACATTCCAGAGAGACCTTATTTTAACCAAACTGCATTTCAGTAAGTTGTTTTTCTCTTCCTTCCCCACAATCCTACATAAAATATCAGGTAATGAATATAGCATAGTCAGACTATCTGAATTATCAACTGTCTCCTAGTAGCGTTCACACTGGGAGGCCAAAAATAAGGCAACACTAGACCATAAAGGAAATTGACTGGAAGCAGTAACGGGAGTAAAGAATGAGAAACAGTGATCTTATTTCCTTCAAACTGTAAAAAAAACACTCTTTAAATGTGTGCGTGTATATACATACTCATTGTGTATCCTCTTATAACGTTCAGGGGCACTAGGGCTGGTATGCATAATGTAAAAGGATTTAAATGAAAAAAATGAAGGCCAGTTAGTTTCAAGATTTTGGATACTGGGTATCATCAGGAACGTGTTTAAAGAATGGGTGCTTTCTTTCCACCAAGACGTCCGTCTCTCACACTTCAAAGTCAATCTTAAACCACACCTCTTCTCATGAAGTCTTCCTCAGTATTCCTAGTCAAGATAAATCAAAGCTTCCCCCAAGCTCCTACAGAATTCTCCTTATTTGTTTAGGTGGGAATTCTGCCTTCACCACAGATAATTTGCCTATATCACTTTCGTAGTCTCCCTTTAGTAACCTAGAACTTGACACTCTGTGCTCAATAAAGGCCTGTGGTATTTCACTAAATATTTTACTTCTTGGCTGGATATTTTAGCTTTGAGCATACACAATTTAAGAAGCATCCTAGCCCACCACAGCACAGCAGTGTACGTTTGTTCACTTCTATGTCTTTGAAAGGTGAAAATATAGAAACATGAGGGGTGGGAAAGGTGGGCCAGATCAGGAAATGGGACATAGCTCTTTAAGTGTTTTTTTATAAGAAGATGGGTATTAGAAACTGACACTGTTCTTAAGCTTGACAGTAATTCTCTCTGTGTTCTGACACAGACAAGAAAGTAATAAGCAATAAAAAGAGAATGACTGGGTTACATCCTAGCAGGTCTATGTGCTCATGAATCTCCAGGGCTGACTGCCTACCCTAGACATTTTTTTGAGTCAGCTGGTCACATCTCCGTCATAACTCTCACTTCAAATGAGAGTCGAGCAATTTAATATGACAAGTGTAAGAACTCAAAGAGGAAATTGGAATCTAATGTGAGCTGCAAGCAGAGAGCGGAATTTAGGAATCGGATCACGTGAGCCTTTTTAGAAAAGTCTTCGTAGGGATAATAAGAACACCTCTGCGGGTTTGTCTACACTCGTCATCTCAACCAGAATGCTCTGCAGAAAGTCCATTAATCTACTTTATTACCTGCTTTTACATACAAATAGCAAAGGAAAACGGAATATTTAGAAAATAAGGCGCTTGTTGTGAAACGCAGTTGAGTCTCCATTACACAGCACTATACCAAGTTTTACTGCGATGCAGTCACTGTTCATTCCAACTGAATATGGACTGCGCTGAATTCCTTATTCCATACTGAAACAGTCTTGAAAACATTCACAATTCATTTTCAATGTTTGAGGAGTCTTTTAAGAACTGGTAATATAGAGGCGATGCTCATTTGACACAAAGAGATTTTCCCAAGGGCCAGGACATGGGAGAGTCTTATAAGCTGATTTCTGAATTATTCAGGGAATCACAATCCCATTCTCTCCAGAGAGTGAGGTTGTGCACAACCACTGACACTGTGAAGCTCTGTAAGGTACCATTTTTCAGATCTCGCCGGGAAGCTGTCTATAGGATGTGTTGTAGCAAAACCCTCTCTCTTTGTTCACTGTTTCAGCTTGGCACCGAAGAAGGGGCAGGACCTTTCTGACCTGAAATTTGTTGTCTGCAAACCAAGCTGAATAGAAACTTCACAGCAAAAGTATTTCCACCGAGTACTTGACCATTCTTTCCATTGGGAAGTGGAGGCTGACAGCCATAAGTAATGTCACACGTCCTTCAGGAACTTTAATACAAGGAAAGTGGGCACAAGTCAAAACTTCTTAAGTTTTTCTGGGTCTGGGTCAATCCTTTCAAAATTGAGGGGCAGGAAACAGTGAAAAGAGAAGGCTCCGTTCAGGGGATAAACACAAAGAAGAGAGGTCAGTTGGGGCATCTGAGGGAAAACCTAATAGCAAAGATTCCCATGAAGAACTCACCTTGAATTTCTCCTAGGGGCTCCTCCCCTCAAAGTCAGCCTGAAGACTGAAAAAGTTCAGCCAGAAAGATGTTTGAAAATACCTGATCTCTCCATTCTTTCTCTTGTTCTTTCCTTCTACAAAAGGGAGTTTTTAGCTCCCAGGTACCGATCAGCTATTTTGTCACAGAGAAACTACCAAAAGTATAAAGGAAAGTAGAGTACACTGCAACCAACTGCTAGTGCATTTGGTTAAAAGTTTTCTTCTCAGCTTTTCCTGGCAATCTTTAAAAACATAATAGGTTTCTGTTCCTCTGCTTGTTTTAAATAACAAAACAAGCCCCTATATCTAGAAACACAATGTTACAAAAGCAATGTTAATTAAAGGTCAGAGTTTGGGGAAAAACAAAGCAGCAACCTGCCAAATTCTGCTGCAAAATTTGTTCTCATTTATGGCTAACGTCTGAACTTATACTTGGCGATGTACTAAAAACTGGGGCCATTTAACTCATCATTTATGTATGTAGGAACCTTTGCCTCTTGAATTTATTTATTTATTTATCTTACTACGTAAAGCATTTAAAAATGTTTGATTTAGCCTTGAATTCAACATATTATAGGGAGAATAACTATGTATTCTGATTTATCCAGGACATTGCTGGGTTTACACCTGTCCTCCTGGAATAATTATTAACAGTGGCCTTTTCCTCTCAGAAGTGTGCTGGTTTGGATGATAAATTACATGTTCACCCTAATTATATGGTCCATTAGAGAGTTGTTTTTTTTTTCTTTCTGGAATGTACTTCTTTTTTTTTGTCCCTATGACAAAAGGTCATTAGCCCTCCAAATTCACTTAAATATCTCCTTTTCTGTGAAACTTTCTCTGATACCTTCCCTCTCTATCCTGAAGCAGACTTTCTTTCCTCCAGAATGCCCTAGAACTTGTACATCCTTTATTCACACTTCCAGCATAGCCCTACACTTCCACCTCCAGGCACTGATGCCCAAAGCACACTATTTGAATATGTAGCTTATTAATCTTTGAATACCTCAGACCTAGGATGGAACATTGCAGCTGCTTTAATGTAGTGGTTTAAACATCTTTCCTAGAGGATGTATTTTTCAGAATCCTAATATATACCCTGGTTCAAAGCAGAGCTACCATGATGGAATCTTGGTTAGGAACTCTACAATAAATGACCCCAGGTAATTCCTGAGTCAACTCCTTGGACCCTGGAATTCACAGTTTGAAAAACACTGGGGTGGTCTGATGAATAATGCTATGTTTGATGAATGAATGGGCACACAAACTAAACTCTAAAACAATTTCCACTACGTTAATACCACCATCCTGTATGGGATGTCCCTTGCCCTCTGCCAGTTTGAAAACTATCAATACCTACCTCAGTTCAAATTCCACTTCTGTGCACCCCCGGGAGACTCCAATTCCTTCCTCCCCTAAACTATGGCACATGTGCCACATACTCTTTTGGTTTTTACATACTACTACCTATTGGTTATTAGCTTAAGGTTTTCATCGTTAAATCTGAATAGAGGTAAAATAATATTTATAAGATGTATGTAAATTATATAAAGGATCTCGAGACAATAAAGATCCGTGTTTAAGAAAAGGAATATTATTACTCTTGAAGTCTCCTATTTCCATTTTGTTTCCAATCACTCTTTTCTCAATGATTAATTATAATCTTGAATTTTGACTTTTTCATTCCTTTGATTTTATGATTTCATCATGTATGTTAGTATCCTTAAACAACTACTCCATCTTACCTGCCTTTGAACTTAGTAAATACCGGATTATAAATTTGCATTCTTCTATGACTTGCTTCGTTTACTCAAAGTTACGTTCCTGTGACCCATCATGTTTTTGTAGCTATAATTCATTCATTTTCACTGTTGCATGGGGTTACTGTGTATGAATATGCCAGGTTATATTTATGTATGTTATTTATATTACGTTAAATTTGCTCTTCTAAATTTCTGTCAGTTTGGTGAGTTTGAAAGA
>NW_006775616.1:2157542-2164007 GCF_000442215.2 Lipotes vexillifer | reverse complement strand
GAGTGTGTCGTTTTAGTTTTAATGTATATTTTAATATACACTGATAATCTCTTTATATGATTAATGGATATTTGATATTCTTTTCTAAGAAGTATCTGATCAAGTCTTTTAGAAATGTATTTATTACGTTACTTGTTTCTTACTTTTTGATTTGTGGAAATTCTTTAAATAGTTTACATATTAATCCTTTGCAAATAATATGTATTAAACGTATCTTCTCCCAGTTGGAAGCTTATAATTTTACCCATCCCAGTATATTCTGCTAAACAGAAATTCTTAATTTTAGTGAAGTTAAATATTTTCTTCTATGATTTGTGCTTATTTGTCATTATTGAAAAGTTTTTTTCTTCCCCCCAAAGTCATAAATATGTATGCCTATTTCCTTTTAAAAGTTTTGTAAATTTCCCATTGTTGGTCTTCTATTCACTTGGATTTGATCTTTGTGTACCCTGTGAGGTAGGGATCCAACTTTATTCCAATTTTTTTAACCACATGGATAATCCACTGTGCAGTATATATCTTCTCAATTTATTTCTAATATTGTCATGACTTTTAATTTTTCTTTTTTAATCTTCACAATACAGTATTGTTTTTATTATTTTTATTGTTTAGTGCAATTGTTTTTTTTTTCTTTTTTTTTTCTTTTTTTTAACATCTTTATTGGAGTATAATCGCTTTACAATGGTATGTTAGTTTCAGCTTCACAACAAAATGAATCAGTTATATATATACATATGTTCCCATATCTCTTCCCGCTTGCATCTCCCTCCCTCCCACCCTCCCTATCCCACCCCTCCAGGCTGTCACAAAGCACCGAGCTGATCTCCCTGTGCTTTGTGGCTGCTTCCCACTATCTATCTACCTTACTTTTGGTAATGCACATATGTCCATGCCTCTCTCTTGCTTTGTCACATTTTTACGTGGAAATATTAACCTTTACCATTTGTGTTACTTATCATTCTTTCTTATATCTAAGACAGTATACCTGGGATCATTTTTATTCTACTTAAAGTATATCTTTCAGCATTTTCTTTAGTAAGGATCTGCTGGAGTCAAACTTCCGTTTCTGTCTGTCTGAAAACACATTTACTTTCTTCTCCTTTTTAAAAAGTACTTCTGCCATACAAAAATTTGACAGCTAATTTCTCAGCATATTGAAGATTCTGTCTTCTGTCGTGATTATTTTGTTGCTATCGAGAAGTCAGCTGTTGGTTTAATTGTCATCTCTTTGAAGGTTAGCTGTTTTACAACTTTGGCCTATTTTTTTTTGTTTTGTTTTGTTTTGTTGTGGTACACGGGCCTCTCACTGCTGTTGCCTCTCCCGTTGTGGGGCACAGGCTCCGGACGCGCAGGCTCAGTGGCCATGGTTCACGGGCCCAGCCGTTACGCGGCATGTGGGATCTTCCCGGGCCGGGGCACGAACCTGAGTTCCCTGTATTGGCAGGCGGACTCTCAACCACTGCGCCACCAGGGAAGCCCAACAACTTTGGCCTATTTTTATGATCATGTCTTAGGGTTGGTGTTTTGCTGTTTCTCCATGATAATTCTAGACAGGGCTTTATTTTTATTTGCACGGCTTGAAATTCACTGGGCTTACTTAGTCTGTGGCTTTGAATGTTTAATTAGCTTTGGGAAATTCTTAGCCTTCTCTTTAAATATTGCCTCTGCCTCATTTTTTTTTTTTTTTCCCTTTCCTTATGGAACTCTGATTAGACATGTGTAAACGTTTTCTCTTAATCTCTTTTTTCTCTGTATCTCTCTCTCATATTTGGATAAAGAGGAATACCTCTTTATCCGTTTCTGCTGCTTTTAGACGATTTCCTCAGATATATCTTGCACTTTACTAATTCTCCTTTCAGCTGTGTCTCATCTGTTATTAAAACCACTTAACACCAAGGTTTGAAACAGGCAATTACTTTTGCTTTTCAGTCCTTTGAGAGGCAAGGTTACTTCTTATTACATTCACTGTAAGAATGTAGCCCTTGGGTCCCAGGTCTATTCTGGAAGATGTTCTCATGTTAGACTCTCCTTCTGGTTGAGTTTAGGCTTTGTCTTGTGACCCCAGTCCCCTGCGAAACTGCAAAATCCAAAGCTGCAGTTCACATAGTTCTTCAAGGTGAAAATTGCTTTCAGTGTTCAGTTTTCTTCTCTGGGTTCAAAACCCACTTACTAAATATTTCTTTCTTTCCTGCCAGTTTATTGATGCATTTTTTAAAAGGTGTTTTAAAAAAATATGTTGTTAAGTAATGTTAAGGCTTTCAGTGAGATAGTCAATCAGGATACTTAATTCCTGGTACTGCCAGAAACAGAAGCTGGGTACTATTCATGAGCACGAGCATCTCTTTAGCATCTCAGGATATCCAATGATGCCTATCTGAAAGCTCTTTATGTAATCAGCACTCCATAAGTATTTGTTGTTTAATAACAGAAAATATATGCATGAGAACACATGCTTTTAAGTTAACAAACCTGATATGAGGTTTTGGATTCCCTTTAACTTCACAACTGAGCTTCACTTTTTTCTCCTCAGAGTCCAAAGGGAACATTACATGACTTGGTTCTTGAATGAAAAATGGGCCATGCAGTGTGTAGTCATCTGAAATAAGAAGAGAAAATGTCCAAAAATGAACATCTTCCAAATAGGGACAATGACAGGAAATAACAACAAAATGAAAATAAAAGAGGTAAACTAACAAAAAAAATAGTAATACACAACAGATTCGTTCCAGCCTCTGGATGAAATTTCCCAGTGAAGAATAATCTTTGGAATTATGAAGTGGAGATGTGGACTCTCCTATTTCATACTGATGACTTATTTTTACCAACAACTTCCAGACACCGAACGGCTTGGCATTCCCTTTTCTCTCTTCCACTTCTTATTGTTCCACCTGTCTTTAGCCTGGCCTTTTACTTTGTTCACATTTTGTGCCTCCTACATGCCTTTTGTGCTGCTGTCATCCTGGAAGACTGTCTAATGTCACAAAGTTAGAATGTCTCTGCTCTGTAATGGGATACTATAGTTGGAAGCAAGCAATGATGATTTCGTAAATACATTAATAAGGAGAAGCAGCAATGTACTGCTAAAATATGTACAAAACTTTCTTAAATTGGATATGTAGGTAAATAAAGAATAACCTAGAGTTAATGATTCTCAAATTATGTGTGGTAAATTAACAGTTTGTTTTTTTTTTCAACCTGTTATGGACCCATAGATGGATACTTGTGTAAATATCACACAGCTCGGACTGACTAAGCACATGAGTTCAGTAATAACCAGACTGGTCTATACCAAGTTCAAAGAGGTATGAGTTTCTAAATTCTTTCTCTCAGTAACAGAAACTAAATGCATAAAACTTATTTTGCCAGGGAGCAGCAACAAAGCTCAAAGAATGGAATAATCCACAAACTAGACTGGGAGTAGCAGTGTAGAGTACATATGCTTCTATAGTAAACACATAATAAATATTGGTCAAAAGGCACCTCACCACCCATACCATGAAGGTGGTTTTCATTCTTTACAATCTAGTCCCTTTTTTCCTAGAAGGCTTTTCTAGACCCTCAGGTCTTCCTTTAACCACATGATTCATAAATTATATCCATATTTCTCTGTGGACACATCTTTTTCTATTAAATGCATTTGTGCCTTTCTTTCCCCTTCTCTGGACTGTAAGCTGGAGAGCATGACTCTATCTTACCCATTTTTGCATGTCTTGTAGTACTAACTACAGTAGCTTATACATCAAAGACGGTCAATAAGGATTTGTTCTATCTGAGGTATTTTTTCACTTTCTAATGTATTCAGTCAGCTGATTTAGGCACTGCCTAACAAATTTTGAGACAGAGGGCCAGGGTCTATGACGTAAAGTGATACTGAGTAGCACCCTGTAGCTGACAATCCATTTTTCCCTTATATGGATTATTCTGATGGCTGTGAATTTTAACTGCTATCCTGGAAAACCTTCAAAACCAGCTTTCTGTGGATAGGTGATAGGATGAGACTGAACTCATTCAGGTGAATCAGGACTGAGGAAAAAGAAGAAAGCCAGTTTGGGGATCTAGGTGAAACATGGTAAAGTAATTTCTTTTAAGTTTTTATTTTTATTTTTTTACATCTTTATTGGAGTATAATTGCTTTACAGTGGTGTGTTAGTTTCTGCTTTATAACAAAGTGAATCAGTTATACATATACATATGTTCCCATATCTCTTCCCTCTTGTGTCTCCCTCCCTCCCACCCTCCCTATCCCACCCCTCCAGGCGGTCACAAAAAACTCCGCATGTTGAGGTTGGGATAGAAGAAAAATTAAGGACACAAGAAAATCAAACAGAATTTTAGAGGAATGGGGACAGCCAATGACCTTGTTGAGAGAATAAGCAGGATATGGGTTCAGAAAGACTAAGAACTGAGATTCAACGCCTTGTGTCAGCTACTAACTCCATGACCTATGGAGAATCACCTAGTCTCTCTATGCCCCAATTTTCTCATCTATAAAATAACAGCGTTGGACTCACTCAGTGGTTCTACATTGGTTAAGGGTGAAAAAGAAGCCATGAAAACTTTCCCATAAACGCACATGCACAAACACATGATATGTGCATTCAAAGATGTCATGAATTATATTACCACCACCACCCTCTCTCCTCAGTCCATGTATACAATCTCAGGCTTATGAGAGAGTTAAACAAAGAAAACAGGATTTACCAAAGAACACAGAATAAAAGCATGGAGTAAAAGTACACAAAAGTATTTTTTTAAACACTGGTCATTTAAAGCTAGATATTTCAAAATCTGCATATTTACATTTCAGATTTTCAATGACACTTATTTTCAAAACAAATTTAGATACTGGTCAACAGTTAGCTCAATTCAATCTTGAAGAATTAGGTGAAGTTTTAGCATATTTAGTTAAGTGATAAACATTACTTACTCATCAAGATCACTAACAGAGCAGCAAGTTTGGTAGATTTTTCTTTAAGAGAGAAATATATTTCTATTGTTGTCTCAATCCCAAAATTATGTGTGTGTGTATATATATATATATGATATCAATCCTCTCAGTTCATTGGTGTTCTCTGATTTGAATTTCATACAGAAATACACAGTCTGTTACTAGTAATTCCAAATAAGAATAAAACATAATAATGATTATCCAGGATGCAGCTGAGAGACTTTGGATTAACATCTGTACTCTTTCTCAATGTATCCATGCCGTATTTAAATAACAAAAAGGATATTTTTTCTGTGTATTTTGTAACAAGAATTCATAATAATGATGCTTTGCATTTGCTATAATTGACACATTTCATCTGAAGTTTTTATTTTCTCTGGGTTAACCAAGCTCACTGCCTAGAAATTAACATTACCATAAAGGGACCAGCATTTCAGTTCTCATCTAAGGAAATCCACAGCCTTTCAAGCATGAACTATTTGGTTTCACAAAGATGGAGGGAGAGATTTTAGAAAGTTGCTATCCAGGTGTAGAAAACAGATATCCTAACTTTAATACCTTTAAGACCAGGGTTACCAATATTTTAAGAAAAGTGAGTTAAAGAGTTGCTTTATTTCCCTCAAACCTCGAGGTGCCTGGGTTAAACAGCCCTGAGAGTGACCTTCTCAAATGCAACATGGAGCATGGCACCACTAAGTTTGTTCTATCCGTGTGTAGGAGCCACAGAGTGACTTTCAAGTGGCTTGAAGGTATACACAAAACACTTTGCATGTGCTATTTTCAAAGCTGAGAAGATTAACTTCACCCTTTCCTTTATCACGGTAAGTTGTCCTATGTAACCAGTGGAGTGGCCGTGATTTTTCAGCCTGTGAGGTAAAGGAGCATCTCAGAAAGCAACAGAGGAAAGGATTAATAAGCCAATACACCTCAATGTTGGTCTGTGGACCACCTGCATTGTAATTATGGTGGTAATAAAAAAAAATGCTTATTTTTTTAAACCCCAGTCCAGACTGACTACACCAGAAAAATCTGGGGTCCATGAATCTGCCTTTTAACCTGGTTCTCTGAGGGATTCTTCTGTACGCTGAAATTTGAGAAGTACTAACACTGACCCTTCTGATCCTAGCTCTCCACTTCCTGTGAGCAGAACACCAACCAACACTGGCTTTAGACCCACCCTTAGACTTTCTCTCTTAAGCAAAGTTTAACCAACAAATTCTTGTTTGAAAACATTTAGAGAAGGAATTTTAGCACATGTTTGGACTAATAGTTGAGAGGTAAGAAGCCAGGAACAGAAAACTATAAAACTGACCAACACAAAGAAAATGGATGGACTTGTCAAACTCTGGGACTAAAGCTGTATAAAATAACCCTTAGAACACTCATAGTTGAACTCAAGCAACTAATTGTGAGAACCCCCAGGGCTGCACCCCGTTGACAAAGAAGAGGCATCCTCGGGGAGACCCACTAGTCCACTTCCCTGTAGTAAAATCTTATCCTCACTTGAACACACAACA
>NW_006775616.1:2126500-2157532 GCF_000442215.2 Lipotes vexillifer | reverse complement strand
TTCCTGCTATACCCACCCTTTATTTATATGTAATGAATCTCATCTTATTTAAATGACAGGCTGTTCAGATTGATGTTTTTACTTTGGGATTACCAACAGGGTGAAAAGTCACGGTGGCGCTCCCCTGCCTTGGAGAAGTTAGGGGAATGGGCTCACATTGTTTTTAGGGATCTCTCAGGAAAGGAGAAGGCAAGGATCTTTCACGCTTCCGGGAAGCCTCAAAAATCATGGTTAAGACGAAGGATGGGGGAAGCAGCCAGGTGGTCAGAAACCCAGATATAACCTCATAGATTCCAGACCACTGATCTCAGCCCCAGCTTGGGGGATTTAGTGCAAACACCGATACTGGGACATCCTGATTTTCTGGGTTCTCCCCTCCTTGACAACTAACTGCCAATCGGTCGCTAGGCTACCTCTAGCCCCACCACCCATGATCCCTAAACTCTATCCCACAGAAACTCTCCAATTTTTATTCAGGGATAGTTTAAAAGAGAAGAGAGAAGATCTATGTTAAAGAAACCCTGCTTTCATGCTTCAATGAAGAGTGGGGAATGTTTGGATCTTCAGAAAAGAGTAGAGATTTCATGACCAGAAATTTATTTAGCTTAAAGATCAGGCTACTCTAAACGTTTCTCCCCTTCTGCTCAAATATTAATTTAAATAAATGTAATTTAAATATTAAATTTAAAAGTTAATAAAAAGTTAAATAACTTTTAATTTAAATATTAAAAGTTACTGAAAAACATTTTTCTCAACCAGCAATTCTAAAACTCCTTTTCCCGTTTGATTCTTCTCTTTTTAGAATCTATTCTGGGGAGAGATAAAACCAGTGTTTGTCAGCCAACTTCTTCCTTTATCCTCCTGCAGGCAGCCCAGAAATAAAATGTAGTGCCAGGGCTACTCTTCAAAATTTTAGATTATTGAAAGAGATGCAGAGAATCACAGAATTTTAGATTAGAAGCGATTACTTATTCCTAAATGTATTTTCCCAGATCACAGACTAAAACTGTACTGCATCTGTAATAGAAAGAAAAATGATTTTCACCTAGGAATAAAATAATACCCTAAGAAAAACAGTAATAAAACAACATTCTACCACTAGATGTGAGTGCAATCACTGATGTCCCAAAGCTGCAGATAAAATAAGTGATAGCTAGATGTCACATTCTATCTGCAGCTTTGGGACATCATTTATTTCACTCTCTATTTTATTCTTTGAATTAATTTGGCCCATTTCTGCATGTCCCCAAAGTTCTCTCCCAGGCAAGCAGGATGCTGCTCAGTTAGGCTACCAGAAGCCAGACTGGGCTAAGGAATTGGAATGGATAGGGCCAGCATGAAGTTTTCTGAGAATGACCAGAGAAAAATAAGTCTGAATCTCAGGTGATAGTAGACTCAGGGAAGCAAGACAGAGGCCTGAGTATCAGGTCCCAGGGAATAAGAGTAGAGCAAACTCTGGATTCCAAGTGAAAGGTCAGCAAAAGATAACATGCATAAAGGAGCAAGTGAGAGGGGAGGGAGAGCTTAGAAAAATCCACTGATGCTAAATATAGATTTTTTTTTTTTTTTTTAACAGCGATCTGTGAACAGTCCTAAAAGGTAACTGAGATGGGAAGGAAAATCATTTAGCGGCTGAGCCATATTAGACAGTAGGGATGAATTCAGGGTAAATATTTCATAGAAGATAACTTAATTAAAAAAAGTAGTCAAGCTATCTCCAAAATAATTATTCCTCAAAGTGTGGTCTAGTAACCTCATGCACCAATACCCCCTTACCTGGGGGTGCTTGATAAAAGACAGATTTCTGAGCTCCTGCCAGACCGACCCAGCACCTCTGTTCATTACTGTGCATTCTGCAGCTGGAAAACTAGTCCTTTCAATTACGAATTGAGCACAGATAACTTTCAGCCCTAGACCAATTAAGGACAACAAGGAAGAAAAACAACCCTGCAGAGTTTTGTTCTGTGTGCTAGATTACTCCACAGCTACCATGTGGGATGGGGTAAAAGGTCGTGTTTTGCAAGCATAGCCCTTTGGTCAACGTGCTTCTCTTCCGCTGGAAATATTTTTCATTTGTTGCAAACTCAGTGACACAACTCTGCTGGGAAAGGACAAAAATGCAGTACTATGATTTCATCCTAGAAAACTAAAAATACCGGATTCAATTCTACTTGTAATTGCTGTGGAGTTCCCAGGCGTCACACTTGAGGGTTGTTTAGGCCCTTCATCCTCACGGCAGGTAGAAAGTACTGCCATAGCAGCCAAGAATCTAAGACTATGATATACAGTGAATTTTCCTACAGCATCAAATAGGTTGTTTGATTAAACACCTGGTCTTGGGCAGAAATGGCAACGATCTCTTTTCGGGAAGCCAACTCTAGGAGACCTACTGCAGAACAACAAGGGCTTGAAATATAAGCTCAGAACATGAGCCCGTGGGTTTAGATGAGAGTTTTACCTGGGTCACATCTGGAGGGCAGGTGGACTCTTGCGTTCGGCACACACAGAAGCATCCTGACGCGAACCACAGAGGCTTTGCTGTGTTGTGTCTTTTACTCCGCATCCTGCAGAGCCCTTGACCAATCCAGAGAGTAAATGCTGTGTGTGTGTGTGTGTGTTGTGTGTGTGTGTGTGTGTGTGTGTGTGTGTGTGTGTGTGTGTGTGTGTGTGTGTGTGTAATCAGGGAGAACAACACTGCCTTATTGGATTGCAGAGCAAAGCCATGCCACGGGGGACAAGGAACGGGTAGTCCCGCTAAGCTGGTTTGTTGGGTGTGCTCCAGCGTCATGGTCATATTTCGCTTTTTCAAGGGGGAAGCCCAATGGGGAGAACCAAATGTTCCAAGAAGGGCACACACAGGGCCCACTGTTTCTGGCTGGCTGTGAGCCTTCTCCTCCAGCTTTTCTAATGATCATGGAAATTCATTTTGGCTAAAAAACTGTAAGGTCAGCAGCATCTCCGTGGATCCAAATTACTCACAAAACGTATGGGCAATAACCTAAGCAAATTCAGAAACAAATGAAATACTGTAACAGTGATTTTCCCGAGTGTGAGAATTCCTTTAAAATTGAATCTAGGGCTTCCCTGGTGGCGCAGTGGTTGGGGGTCCGCCTGCCGATGCGGGGGACGCGGGTTCGTGCCCGGTCTGGGAGGATCCCGCGTGCCGCGGAGCGGCTGGGCCTGTGGGCCATGGCCGCTGGGCCTGCGCGTCCGGAGCCTGTGCTCGGCAACGGGAGAGGCCGCGGCAGTGAGAGGCCCGCATACCATAAAAAAAAAAAAAAAAAAATTGAATCTACTGATCGGAGAAATGAGGCCCGCATACCAAAAAAAAAAAAAAAAAAAAATTGAATCTACTGATCGTAGAAATGACTGGACAGCTGTCAAACGATCATTACAAATACAATTTACTGTTGTTCGTCTTTATAAAATAAATAGCAGGGGATGTTCAAAGGCCCCACACAAGGGCTTATGTGTGAAATTAGCCTACACACAGCATTTTTATTGAATAATTATTCCATTTGGTTCTATTTGGTTGTTCAGTTGAATGGAGCAGAGGCAAAACAGATACTAGAGGAGACAGACATTCCTACTTAGAGGATAACACATTTCTTTCATCCATTCTTGCTTCCACCTTCCTTATTTATTTATTTTTTTAAGATATCTTTATTTTATTTTTTTGGGCTGCGTTGGGTCTTCACTGCTGCACGCGGGCTTTCTCTAGTTGTGGCCAGCAGGGGCTACCCTTCCTTGTGGTACACGGGCTTCCCATTGCGGTGGCTTCTCTTGTTGCAGAGCATGGGCTCTAGGCATATGGGCTTCAGTAGTTGTGGTGTGCGGGCTCCGCAGTTGTGGCTCACGGGCTCCAGAGCGCAACTTCAGTAGTTGTGGCACACGGGCTTATTTGCTCTGCAGCATGTGGGATCTTCCTGGACCAGGGCTCGAACCCATGTCCCCTGCATTGGCAGGTGGATTCTTAACCACTGCACCATCAGGGAAGCCCCCACCTTCCTTATTTTAACTCCCTCAAATGAGCATTTTAAACAGCAAGCAACAGAGAAGTCTACTGACATGGTATATGTTTTGAAGGCAGAAAGTGAAAGAAAATCCAAACGAGTGGTGAACTCTTCTACTCTTTCTTTGTTCTCTGGTTAACAAAATGATGCCACTGCTATCACACATCATGGCACACATAATGAGGACCTAGTCATACGAAATGCCAGAGCTTAGAAATGATGGGACGTGAGAAAGCAAAAGGAGATAAAAGCGGTCTCTGCTTAGAGAAATTCTATGTTGCTGGAGGAATGGTCTGTAGGAGTGGAAAAGAACAGGAAGGGGAGCTGTGTCAACACATCCTACTCTGACCTTGACCTCAAACTCTGACCCATTTCAGGGGCAATGGATTCATTACTCCTTTAAAAAAAAAAACAATAACTGGGAATTAGGGGTTGGTAGATACAAACTATTACGTTTAGAATGGATAAGCAACAAGGTCCTACGGTATAGCACAGGGCACTATATCCAATCTCCCGGGATAAACCGTAATGGAAACGAGTATTAAAAAAAGGAATGTATATATATGTAAAAGTGAGTCACTGCTGTACAGTAGAGATGGGCACAACATTGTAAATCAACTACACTTCAATTAAAAAAAAAGCAATTGGGTGATTTTGATGTCAAGCCTCAGGTATGAAAAGAAAGATGAGTTTTCAACAAATGCAAATACTGTGCAGCTCAACTGGAGGCAAAAAAATACCTGAGCTGATATGAAGCTATATATAGCTTAGCATGAATATTCACATTTTTTTGCTACAGAATTATAAATGTGTTTGATTACGGAGTGCTGACCCAGACTCAGCTGGGGATGTTACATAATACTGGGCATGTTTTGTGCACCATATTTCTTTTCTAAAATCAGAAGGATTCTTAATTATCAAACATTTTGACCCAGTTTCTGATCAGCATTCACAGGCCTATATACTGTATGTCATTTCCAGTGTTACATATAGAGGACATACAGTGTGCAAAGAAGACACCATCCTGCCCTCAGGGCAACCACCCTGCCCTCATGGAGTGTTTATTCTAGAAGGACTGACAGACAATCAGATAAGTAGAGCTAACTTTATATTTTTAATTAACAGACTTTATTTTTAGAACAAAATGAGCAGAAAGTACATGTTCTCATATATCCTTTCTCCCCTGATCACAGCTTCTCCTATTATTAACATGTGAGAGGGAGGTGCAAGAGGGAGGGGATATGGGGATATATGTATACATATAGCTGACTGACTTTGCTATACAGCAGAAACTAACACACCATTGTAAAGCAATTATACTCCAATAAAGATGTTAAAAAAAAATCTTGCTTTAGTGTGGCACATGTGTTGTAACTAATGAGCCAACTGATACGTTATTATTAACTAAAGCTCATAGTGTACAATAGGGTCCACTCTTTGTGTTGTATAATTCTATGGATTTTGGCAAAGGTATCGACATAAGATGTACGCACTATTACTCTATCACACAGTTTATTGTCCTAAAAACCTCTGTGCTCCACTACAGCTCTTTAATTTATATTCAAATATATTACTACTGACTCATGAGAACAAATAAGAGTATAAAACACATATGTATATAACTGATTGGTTTTGGCTAAAGAAGTCTAAATATCTGGTATACCTGGGTCGCTAATTCACTTACTATTGCCTCCCTAGTGACATGAGTATATAGTGAAAATCTATGGCTTTTGCCTGCTCAGAATCCATCTCTCCTCCCTAAGGTAAGAGCACTCCACCCTTTCTTTGGTGAACCACTTTCTCAAACTAGGTGGTCTGGATAGGCTAAAATCCGCTGTCCAAGTCAGGAGGAGGTAACCCAGGCCTGGCCAGTTAACATTCCATTTCCCTGACTAAATTATGGTTCCCATGCATAAGATGTAAGTTTGGCTAATAATGCTATTCCAGAGCTTTTCATGAAACTACTAGGGCAAAAATCCCTTTTAGAGCCTAGAACTGCTTGGTGGCAAGAAGCGTGGAGCTTCCAAAGGTCCCCACATAAACAGCCTAAAAAAAATGAATGATGACAAAAAAACAAGAATGAAGCTAAAACAAAACCGAAGGATGGAGGCTGACTGAGCTTTGATGATATCGAGATTTGGAGCCAGTTCTGTCCAAAGCAAGATTTATTCCTAAGATGCCCAGATATGTGAGCAAACGACTGCCTTTATTTAAGCCAATTTGAGTTGTTTTATCAGCTGCAGCTAAATGACCCCTAATTGAAACTGTATTCATAGAAAGTACATATCAGTTTATTCATGGGTTTAATTCATGTTATTGGTCTTCTTTCTCTTCTTTCTATTTCCTTTTGACAACTGTCTACATGCACTTGTATGTAAAAATGCACACAAATTGGCTGTCGGCCATCTGGCAGGCAAAGATTTTCTCTCTGTGCATCTAAAGTTCATTTCTATGCCTCCACCTTCACCTGGTCAGTCCTACGATCAACAGCACCCTAGAAGTCTCCTCCTTTGAACTGCGCCTCTTCTGATTTCTGGAAACGTATGCTGAGCCCCAACAAAATATGTCTTTCCCATGCCCTTCCCCATCACAGGACACTATTTCTAATTGGAAAAAATATATATATAACTATATGTTAATCATTCCCCAAAGTCTTAGCTTCCAGCTGAAATTTATACACTTTAATGGGGGCCTTTTCAGAAGATCATTAACCTAAAACAGTGGTAATGCTCCTAATGTGCTTTATATTCTTTGTGTGCAAAAAGACGCTCCTGGGACACTTAAAAATTAATATAGAACTACATTCTTCTCCCCAAATTCTGATTAGATAGATTTGGAGGTGGGGCACAGGTATATGCATCTGAATCCTGCATGTCAGGTTATTCAGATGCATGTGTTCCACAATCATGAGTCACCATTTAAGAAAGAAAAATTGGGGGCCTACCAGCAACCCTAGCAGAGTGTTTCAAGCACCAGGTGGCTGCTACAACTGGTAACCAACGAAAGAGAGCTCTTTCATTTGTGTAGCTCTCAAATCAAATGCTGGAAATGCCTCTCTTTTATGCCCTGGGTGAGTGGAGGATCTCCCAACCTACATGCTAACAGGAATAAATTCTTCGGTGCAATAGGAGGTGTCAGTGATTGTACCAGACCTGCTTTGGCCCCTGATGCTTTTCTTATCATGTATTAAGAATATTATCATTCAGATTTGTCCAAGCTTCTGCAGTTTCCCCAGCTCTCTCTCCAAGCCTCCCACAGCCAAAGTACCCTCCTTCTCAATGAAAAAAAACTACAGCCAAAGGGTTGAGGTTGTCTTTTCCGCCCTCAGTCATAATTTCACACTTCCTTGGAGACCATCTGCTTTAAGCCCTTCTGGGGTGAACTGCTGGTGTTATTATCTCCTCAATGACACCCTAAGTTCCCCACTGCCTTCCCTGACACTAAGATGCCTGAACACAGAACGCCTGCAGGCAGTACTTTCATGTTACATGCACCGTGGCTTTTCAAGGAATATTAATGAACCTTTGCACCTGTCTCTTCAGCAGCTGAGGTACCCCAAGTCTGTCTTTCCTGAAATGTTTCAGATTTTTCAATTTGGCACACAGTGAATGCGTCAGTATATATATATACACACACGTACATACACTGGGAAGCGTGAAAGGGAGCAATCTGAGACCTGTTCGAGCAAAAGTCTAACAATATATTTCAAAAGGAAAGATCCACTAAAGCTGAATTTCATATGCTTCTCTTTCTGGTGTGTAGGTACTTTAGTGATTCTGCATATCGTTGCTTAGGAAACAAGGCTGTCATTGCGTCCCTGATGAAGTTGGGGAGGAGAAAAAAATTAAGATTTAGCTCATGGCAGGCAGTGGGCTCCAGGCATGAGCCTTCCTGGTGGGACATGGGAACGTTAATTGAAAGCTGGTAAGGAAACCCAAATCAGACTTAGGTTTTACCTCCCTCACAGACTGAAGCCAGAAGTCCTGCTAGAGAAGGATAAACACAACCGCAACCACTCAGTTTAGGCAGAGATGTGCTCCGCTTTGGCAAAAGGACGCTTAGGAAATCACAAGTCAACTTCTACCTTCCCTTCTTCAAAAGGTAACACGTGTGCCTCCTATTTAGAGACACGCTGAATAACGAAAATAACAACTCTCCATCATAATAAGGCCAGGCTCTGTGCTGAATAAAAATACTAAGTAGGCCTTGTCTCAGGCTACAACAACCCTACTGACAGGTCCTACGCTTCTCCTCACTTGCTGACAGAGAGAGAGAGGACTGGAGATAACCCACCCTTATAATGGGTGTCAAAGCAGGGATCTGAACCTGGTTTCTTCTTAGAGCCCAGTACTCAGCGGCGCTATGATATACAGTGGCAACTGCCCTCTGTATGTTACCCCCAACAAACAACAAAGGAGATTCTGATATGTTGAGTAAGAATGGTATCATTAAATGTGAGTGGCTTCAGATTTTTAATCCAACTCCTTTTTCGAGGCAAGAAGACAAAGGTTTTCAGAGGTTAAGTGGGCACACAGATACTCAGTGATGGAGCTCGAACCAGAATCCTGATTCTCTGATTACTAGTGGAATTTTTTTGTAGTACCAGAGGTTCCCTGCAGTTTACTATTTGGATAACAGTAGAATTAGTCCACTTTTGCCTATAAATATAGTGGAGAAAAATGACAAAGTCATCCCTTAGGGAAGGGGATAATCTATTTTGTCTTGAAACTTCAGGAGAAAATAAGTGAAAGCCTGTTTCTTTTCAATAGAGAGCAGAAAGGATAAATGTATTCATCATATGCTATACTTGTTACTAATTCTTTCAAATTACAAAGTTGTTCTTTCGGGGGAATTACCAGCATATTGATGCACGGAAAGGATATTTTGTCCTAAAGTATCCTCTATAGAAAGCTTTGTAAAGGAGGGGAATTCATAACCTTTCAAAACGACAAGCATAAAATGTGCATCTAATTACTGGCCATTCTGCCTTTTCTATGTCATTCTGTCTTAAGGTAGAGTGGCATGCATGCTGATCTGGACAAACACAAAGCAAAAACTCCTTCTGTAAAGGGATAAATGGCAGTAAAAAAAAATGCCATTGACGTGAATTCACAGGCTTATCAAAGGAGGGCAAAACGTTCCCTTCGCTTTCCAAAGACAACGTAAAAAGCATGTCCATTAAATTGTTGGGCGCTTTGAATAAGTCATCCACCTGTCTGCTTCATTTCACTGACAAGTGATGCTCAAATTCCTTCCCATAGACATGCAACCAGAGAGGAGGTGGATGACCATGACCTTCTCCATAACAAAAATACCTGTTTGCTTAAGCAATACAGCAACTGACCAGGAAGTAACTGACAGGGGATACTGGATTATCATCTTTCATTCATTCAACAAGTATTTAATGATTGCCCACTATGCACTAGAACATATTCAACACACTGCGGATAGACAGGGAAGTAAATCAACACACTGCCCTAAGAGAGCTCATGCTCTAGATTGGGGAGGCAGACCCTAAGTAATTTATACAGTGTGTTGAAAGCTGATTACTGCCAGGAAGTAAAAAGAAGGGGCACAGAGTCCAGGTACGGTACTGCAATTTTAAATAGGGCTGCCAGTGAAGTCCTTTATGAGAAGATGATATTTGATGTAAGGCTTGAAGGAAGTGAGGAAACAAACGAGGAGGGTACCTGGGAGATAAACACTGCAGGTAAAGACTGCAGTGACTGCAAAACTCCTGGGGCAGTGGGAAGGTACTTAGCGTAATAAACACTTTCCCACTTTCTCTCTCCCCACCCCCCAGTTCCCTGCTCTCCACCCCTCCACACACATATATATACACATACCCCCAGTGTACATGGAGCCCAGGAGCAGAGGGAACAGTAACAGGAGACAAAGAGGAGAGGTAGCAGCTATAACACCTATCAGAGCTTCCCTCTGCCATAATTCTGGCAGTTCTCCAACCTACACTATGTAAGTGAAAGCAGGTATTATTGCTATATCCTCAGTCTACAGAGAGACAAGGTAAGACACACAAAAAATCCACTTGACGGACCCTGGTACTACCACGATGTTTCTTTTTCTCTCTCAAGGGATGCAAAATGGAATTAGGAAACTGTAATTCTTGACCAATTTTCTTATGTAGAACATGCCAAGATCTGTATGTTACTTACAGTATAGGAATTAAAAGCATGGGCTTCAGACAATACTGCCTGGATTAAATCTCAGCTCTACCTGTGGGTAACCCTGAACAGTTGCTTAGATTCTGTGCCTCTGCTTCCTCATTTGTGAAACAGTAGCACATATGTTATAGGGTTACCTGTGAGTGTTGAGTGCCTTAATATTTTTAAACTGCTAAGAACAGTACCTGGCACCTAATGAGCCCTACATAAGGAAATGTCTACAAATTCCCTGTTTCAAGTCTCTGATTTGGGGAGGGGAGTATTGGAAACACAAGGGAGAGAATGAACCCTGTCCTCTGCAGTCCAGATGCAATAACAATTTTCTGAATGTAAATCGCCAAGGACATAATTTTTTTTTGCCTCAAGAAAAGTAATAAAGTGGGTCAGCACATATTGCTCCTCTTATCCCCCTCCCCGACCAAATTAGTAGTCTGGATGGTTCGATAAACACTCAAGTATGAGCTGCACAACCCATCTTTAATCTTCCCCCAGGTTTCTGAATGAATGATCCAACATTCAGGCTTAGAATACTTGTCTAAATCAAAGAAGGTCGTCTTCAGAAAGGGCTGAAAAGAATATGGGCAACGTCCCTGTTTAAAAGGGAATAAAAGAAATATAAATCCCTTTGATTGGTTTCTATCTATTGATGTCACAGCATTTCTATCTCAACGACATCAAAAAAAGCAAAGTATGATGTGGAACAAAATTAGGAGACATCTCTATTTTTGGCAGGCAATAAAACATCCCCACCAATGAAACAACCTTTCTTTCTGCTCCCCAAACATTCTGTACACTCCGATACTTAGCTACCCAGATTATGATGATACTTTATTTACTTGCCTATTGACTGTAAGTTCTTTCAAGATAGGAACTTCAGTCAATGTGGGCTTAGTTCCCCAGACTTTATCTTTCTTTCTGACATGCTGTTGATATCTAAACCATCTCTAGTGAATGAGATAGTGAATGAAGGAAACAACTTGCCAATGATTATAAGGTGGTATGTAGCAGAACCAGGGTGGAAAACTAAATATCCTGATTGCTTGTCAAGTACTATTTACAACAGAACTTGGTGCTTCTGGAAGATCTTTTGAGAGACCTAGATAAGGCTTATTCAATAAAGAATGTCAATTTTTGAATTTTCTATGAAAATTGGCTTTTCATTTGCTTTTAAAATAGAGTCTTATCTTTATAAAGTCTGTTTCTAATGACCTTCTATAGAGATCACTCTATAGAAGAAATCCTTTCCATTCATTCATTCATCCACTCATTCATACGATGAGTTTCTTCTGAGCATCTACTCTGTTGCACGTGCTGAAGATACAATAATGAACAAAGACAGATAAGGTTTCTCCCTTTGTTCATTAAACATCTATTCACCACCGACAAGTTGGTGCTTAGTAACTTAAACAAACCAACAAACCACAAAATAAAAAACCTGATGTGGACAGGCCTAAGGCATCATCTAGTCCAGTAACTGGTTCTTATCATTTTCTGAGTCACAGAACATATCGAAAAGAAGGTAGAGAGGAATTGATATCTACACAAACTTTTACATAAAATTTTGGGGGTTACCAGACAGACTTCCCTGAATACCATCTATGGATTTCAGGTTTAAAATCCCTGATCCAATCTGGGTCTATTATTTCATACCTTGTGTGTGTGCATGTGTGTGTATGTGCATGTGCTCCTGTGTGCATGTGTGCGCGTGTGAGCGTGTGTGTGTCTAAGCTTACTTTAAAGACACAAAGTAAAAATGTTCAGCTCATATTACAAACCTCATAGCAAAATATTAACTATAGCTAAGTCTCTAGGGTATTTCAGAGGATTGAGAAGTTGCAAAAGTGAAAATAAAATGTTTTAAGTGGTAGGGAAACAACACTTAGAGAGAATTTGTTCTCTTTTAGTAACAAAGTAACAGGAAAAAATATTTCAAAAAGTACAACTCTCGTTTAAGTCTTCTGTACCCTTGGGAAATCAACAGTGAACTACTGGTTAAAGTGTAAGTTAATCTCATGAAAAAGACTGAGTGAAATACAACTATTTTGCCTGGGTAATAACTGCCCTCCAATGAGGAGGAACCATTTATTACCAAACTTTCGGGATCTTGACCCAAAATGCATCCTGAAGTAGGATTTGAGCAATTGTTAACATTTCCTCAAAGATAATTCAGGAGTTGGCAGTTGACAGTTGAGAAAGCCTGTTACTCTTGGCAAAATTTCCAGCACATAACCGAGGTATTTATAAGCCTTCCACAGATAATTACTGAAATGTGTGAAATACTTGGCCAATACACATAGGGGATTCAGTGTGCTATCAATACAGCCAAAGCTACAGAGTCAGAAAAAATAACCATGAAAATACATGCTTTTGGCGAAAATATAAATGAGGCTATTTTGGTAAACTGAAGAAAGGCTAGTGATGATTTGAAGGTATGACTATTAAAACATAATAATTATAGCCAACCTTTATGAAGTACTTAAAATATCATGGGCCATAGAACATCAGAAAATATTTGCAAATCATATATTTGATAAGAGGCTGGTATTCAGAATATGTATAAAAACTCTTATAACTTAACAATGATAAGAGAAACCAATTTTAAAAAACAGGCAAAGGATTTGAATGGACACCTCTCAAAAAAAGATATACAAATGGCAGATAAGCACACAAAAAGATGTTCAACGTCACTGGACACTGGGGAAATACAAATAAATGTGGTACCATTTCACACCCAGTAGGTGTTATACATATTTCAGCAAAAAAAAAAAAAAATAGAAAAAATAAAATGTTGACAAAAATGTAGAGAAACTTGAAACTTCAAATATTGCTGGTGGGGATGTAAATTGGTGTAGCTGCTATGAAAAATAGTTTGCAGTTGCTCAAAAAATTAAGTGACCCAGAAATTCCACTCCTAGATGTATACCTATGTCAGAGGTCTCCAAACACACCCCAGGTTCAATGATCTGCTAGGAGGACTCACAGAACTCAGCACATAGTAGGACGCACAGATAGGATTCATTACATCACAGTGTGAAAGGTTACAGAGCAAAACTAGCAAGGGGAAAAGGCACATGGAGTGAAGATCAGAGGAAACCGGGGGCAAATTCCTCTCTCAAGTTGACTCACACAAAAGCAATTCATTTTGAATACACCTGTGAAATGTTGTCTAACAGGGAGATTCATTTGAGGTTCAGTCCTCAGAGAGTTTTTATGGGGCACTGGTCATGTAGACAGCCTCTGCTGGGCACATACCAAATTTCCAGATTCCCAGAAGGAAAAGGGGTATCCAGCATAAAACATATTGCTTGTATAAGCAGTTTAGGAGCAGTAAGGCATTCTTATCAGTTAGGGTAGGGCAAAACCTACAAAAATGTAGGTTCCCAGATGCTAGTCAAGGGCTAAATTTTTATGCCATCCTTTCCAACAGAGCAGGCAGGCCTGCTAAGTTACCTCTTTTCTGTGCAATACCCAAGAGAAATGTGGTGACAGTTGCATACACTGTGAATATACAAAAAACCATAAATTTTGTACTTTAAAATCATTACAATTGTGAGTTCTACCTCAAATGAAAAATAAAAACTTAGCAATGTTAAAAGAAAATATGTCTATTTGGTGTACTAAACATAATTAATGTATTAAAAATGTAATGAGGACTGCTAAGGACTAAACTGTATTCCCTGCCCCCCCACACACACACAATTCATATGAAGCCATAACCCCCAGCATGGCTGTACTTGGAATAAGGAAGTAATCAAGGTTAAATGAGAGTAGAGCCCTGAACTGACTGAATTAGTGCCCTTATAAGGGGAGACACCACAGAGTTTGTGTTTTCTCTCTGCCATGAGAGGACACAGCAAGAAGGTAGCTGTCTGCAAGCTAGGAAGAGAGCCCTCACCAAAACTGAATCAGCCAGTACCTTCATCTTGAAATTCCCAGAATCCAGAATTGTGAGAAAATAAATTTGTGTTATTTAAGCCACTCACTTTGTTAAAGTAATCCTAGCTAAGACAGGGACTATGCAATACACTTTACATGAAGTATGCCACTTAATTCTTAAAACAATGCTGTGAGAGAAATTCTATTCATGTTTCTTTTTTACATAAAGCCTTAAGAAGATTAATTTGCTAAATTAGTGAGGTAGAATTTAAAGAAAGGTTACCTGATATTAAAAATCCATGTTCATCATACTCCATACTGCCTCAAATTATATTGATACTGTGAAGAAATTTCCAAATTATGAGAATATATAATATAAAATAGGCTCATGTTTTAAAATTTCCTTTGTATATATAACTTACCCATTTATGCATGTATTTTCACAATTCTTTTTCCTTTATTATATTTCTTTTCGGTAACCACTTCCTTCAGAAACACCCAATTCCACGTTGGGCACACAAAGACAGTGCTTCATTCTTCTCTTGTTGGAAATCACCACACAAAGCAACAAGTAGCATGTAAAAAGGAAGTGAAAACTCTATCCCAGACAAAAACAGGAAATATCTATGGAAATCTATGGAACATGATACAGTTGATTCTTGAAGAACATGGAGGTTAACCCATGTATAACTTATAGGTGGCCCTCCGTAACTGATTCCTCCACAACTGTGGGTTCAACTGATAACAGACCTTGCAGTACTATAATATTCACTATTGAAAAATATCGGAGTACAAGTGGACCTGTGTAGTTCAAACCTGAGTTGTTGAAGGTAGCAGAGGGCTGCCAAATCTGTTGGAGTCACCTAGGAATTCAGAAAGGTCCTGAAAGAACCTGATAATCTCAGACAAAGCAATAGAGTACAGCTCTCCAAAGCAAGCTGCCCAACCAACAGTAACTTGTTTGGAATAAAAGGATGTTTTTATGGACTGAGACCAAGGGTATTCTGGAACTGGTTTTGTAGAAAATCTCAAGAAACGAGGAAGGTGAGAATGAACATGATATCACACAGAAAACATATATATGCCAAAAGTTATGTTTTGGCAGCAGAAATGACTGTATTTTGAGCAGCACTATAGGTATTGATCTCTGTTGGCTAGAGAGAATTAAAACCTAAAAAAACATGACAAAGATAAAACCTTGAGTCAAAAGGAGAACCCTTGCTGTATGGAATACAGTACTGGCTTTTTACAGTACTAAGTGGTTAATAAAGAACTCACCCTATTCAAAGATGGGTAATGTAAAAAAAGAAAACAGCACAGAACATAGTGAATGAATTAAAAAAAGGAGAAATGGAACAGCAAAAGTAAATTGCAGAAAAAAGAACATGAAGCCAAAATACACTGCCACAGAACAGATGAAATGTGATCAACTATATAATCATATATTAAGTATCTTAATAAAGCAATAACCTTATAAAAGATACACTGGTTGCAGAGATTCTAAAGCTCAGGGAAATAAGGTGTGACATCAGAAGAAGAGGAATAAAAGCTCAAGCACAAAGATGTGGGATATGTTAAAATCATCATGGACACAAAAATGAAATTAGAAATTCTACAAAGGAGAAAAGGCATTGTTAATATAATAATAGACTAAGAAGATGGAAAGGAAAACAATGAGAAAATGAAACAGAAGTGAGTTAAGAACTGAAAAGGAAAACCATGAAAATAATAAGATTTATGGTTATTGAAGTATAGCACTTTCAACATGTGCTTAGTTCATATCCTCATGGAAGAGAATTGTACCACTGAAACAAACCAAATGATTCAAAGATGTAAATAAAAAAAAACCTCATAAGTAAAATTAAAGTAAATAAATATAAAGGTAAAAAGCATTACATGTCTCAGAAACAATTGGCCCAGAATAATGAACACAGATATGTAACAAAGTACAGTATAGTCACTAGATAACCATAAAAAAAAAGATCCTTTAAGCACTGAAGCAAATCATTTAGAAAGAAAGTCTGCTTCAGACTTCTCTAAAGCAACATTTAACGTGAGACACTGAAGACATTTATAAACACCTTAGAGAAAAAAACAAAAAGTGTGATCACAGAATTTTATATGCAAACTGTCATTTGAATAACAACACAAAGATATTTTAAAATGTGCATAATGTAGGAAATCTACTTTTCATAAGTCTTTCTTGAAGAAACCATACCAGTAGCCAAATGACAGAAAAATTGAGAAAATACCACAAAAGGACTAGAGGTGAATATTGAATCCTTATAATTGTAGGGTTAATACTAAAACAAATGAGAAATTATACACAACAGAATGAAATGTCACAAACCTGACAATGCAAATTCTATAACTACACAAATTTGGCAAAGGGGGTAAAAAGTGGGAGGTAGTGGAAGTACACAGATTTCCTCATCTTTTATGTTCAAAAGATATTATTTAAAGGTAGTAAGATGTGAACATTAAAAGATATAAGGAAACTATATAAAATTATGTAACATTAAAATGAGACATTGGAGGGGACAGTGGGAAGGAATCAAGAGGCAAAAATTTAGTAATTCTACTACTGTTCACAGTAGGGATTCAAAAAACACTACCTTAAGAAATGAATGATTAATTACATCATATAGCATTATCATCATGAAGATAATTACCACACCCGAATATCAAAATAAATATACCTACCAAAAATAATCATCAACTACATGTGGAAATATTTTTTAAAATGATAAAAATGCGGCTTCCCTGGTGGCGCAGTGGTTGAGAGTCCGCCTGCCGATGCAGGGGACACGGGTTCGTGCCCCGGTCTGGGAAGATCCCACATGCCGCCGAGCGGCTGGGCCCGTGAGCCATGGCTGCTGAGGCTGCGCGTCCGGAGCCTGTGCTCCGCCACAGGAGAGGCCACAACAGTGAGAGGCCCGCATACCGCAAAAAAATAAATAAATAAAATAAATAAATAAAATGATAAAAATGGGTACCATATCAAAATATGACAATAAAAGCAAACAATTATTTTATGTGAAAGAAATATTGAAAGATACTCCCACTGTGAATCACAAAGCAAAGTCTAATGACTTCCTAAATAAAAGTGTCACGGCTAGTTAAAAATTACAGGATGGACAAATGTATACTCAACAAATGCAAGTATAAAGAAATCAGAGGAGACCACATTAGTCGTAGACAAGGCAAAACAAATGAATCAAAGGAGAAATCCTTACAAGGATAAAAGCTCCAGTCCACAAAGAAGACATTGTTGTTATTAATACATCTAAAAAGAACAGCAGCAGCATTTACATGGAAATAATGCAGGAGATATAGGGGAGAAATAGACTAAAACAAAATCATACTAGGAACCACTGATTTGTCTCTTTCACTCTGTGACAGTTTAAATGGGGAAGAAATTAATTAGATAGGATTTCTAAATGAAATAATTCTAAGTCATATCTACTTGAGATAGATAGACCTATATCTATATTAAAAAATATGGCCAACAGAGCAATGAACTTCTTTTTATGTGCCATGTAGCAGGTGTAATTGACCATAGTAGTCACACAAACTAAATAAATTTCCAAATAAAATAACAGACTAATTACAAACTAGAAAAAAAACACTTGAAAATTTAAAACAATCAGTGATTAAGGAGAAAATTAAACTGAAAACTGGGGAATATTTTCAGAATGACATAGTAAAATATCACACAAAACCTATGATTCAACAAAAGCAATGCTTAGAGGAACCCATGTTGTTTAATATAATGAAATAAGTATGTAAGTAAAAAGCAAAGTAAAAGAACAACAACTAAAAATGAAGGCAAGAGAAAAGTAAAAATCAATCAGAGAATAGAATAATGGCTCAATTCATCTAATTTAAAGAACCTATAAAAGACTTAAATGGTTAAACAATCTTATATAAGAAAGGAATAAAAGTCCAAAAACACCAAATAAAAAATGAAAAGCCACGAACACAGAGAAAATTAAAAGAATCCAAAGAGATTATTTGTCTCAATTCTATGCAAACAGATGATCAGTAGGAAAATATTAATGTTCAAAACTACCTCTAGGGACTTCCCCTGTGGTCCAGTGGTAAAAAATCCGCCTTCCAATGCAGGGGACGTGGGTTTGATCCCCGGTCGGGGAATTAAGATCCCACATGCTGCGGGGCAACTAAGCCTGCACGCCACAACTACTGAGCTCGCATGCCTCAAATAGAGAGCCTGCGTGCTGCAAACTACAAAGCCTAGGCACTCTGGAGCCTGTGCGCCACAACTAGAGGGAGAAAACCTGCACGCCACTAGAGAGAAGCCCAGGTACCACAAAGAAAAAAAAGGTCCTGCATGCCTCAATGAAGATCCCTCGTGCCAAAACCAAGACCTGACACAGCCAAAAAAAAAAAAAAAAAAAAAAAACCCCAAAAAACTAACTCTAGAGGAAGTAAAAAATCTAATTAGGTCAGTTAGCTGAGTAGACAGCTGTCTAAGAACTATCAAAGAATCAGACACAGATGGATTCACAAATTCCACAAACATTTAAGGTGTCCAAAGCTATTTAGCAGTTCAGAAGCTAATAAAATGAAGAATTATTCTTCTAAATTATTATTCTAAATCCTGAGAAACATATATACCATAATTCAACAAAAATAGCCGCTCTCTGTCTCTCTTCCTCCTTCCTGCCCTCTTCCCTCCCCTCCTTTCCTCCCCCCGCAACATACACACACACCAATCTCACTTTTGACATTCTACTAAATTCCAGTTACATAAATGTGCAGATGAGAAAAATATGTATTCTACTTCCCTTAATTTCAAGGTTACCTTTGAACTAGTTTAAAACTAAATTCATACTACATTCCCTTGGGTAAAAATGGGGACTCTGACTGACCTTCCTCATTTGAAACTGTATTCAGAATGTTTAAGTTTTATACATGACATGTATAAAGGACTCCATAAAATCCAGAACATAGAGCAGATGAATGGCAGCATTTAGCAACAAACAGGGGTCTAAAGCACTGATTATTTCAAATTGAATTCTGTATAAGTAAAATCATGGCTCACCAAGCCAAACCTCCATGAAATCTGATGCTTGGAAGACGGCTAAGAAATATCTAGCTGAATTTGATTCTTACTGTAAATGTTCCTTTTTACTCTGAGGTCACAATTATGTAATTTAAGAGCCACATCTCCTCTGTAAGAGGCCTCATAATTATTTCATTTAGGTTGTCTTATTATGTGGTACTAATTTCATCTAATTAACCACTCACAAATTGAACAGATCAAAATTGCTCAGAACTACAGCAATTTTCTTCATGACTAAACAATATACCATTGTCAAAGAAGATTAGCAGGTAGATTCACAATGTTATTTCTGCATTTTTATCTCTGCTTTCTTCTACATAAAAACACAAAGCTAAATCTGCCACAGGGATATGGATGCAAGGAAGTGGTGGAACTCAAGAGAGGAATGAAGGAAATAATATGTATATACAGTATGATAAAGTTTAGGTGAATATTTTGATCTAGGGTCATTTTCTAATGATAATTTTGTTGATTTGAATATATAATCTTTGTCTATATATAGGAGAAGCCTTTATGAAATCTATGAAGATTTCCCTGTAAAGTTTATGAGCACTTTTAATTACAATAGAATCTTTGTGCTACGGGATGAACATTTGAGATTTGGACTTTTATAAGTGATCCCAAAGTTCCACCTCACATCTTGTGATTTTGCTGAGGCACCATTTTAAACTGGAACCCTTGAGAGATCAGTAAGCAGATTCAACACTCACTCAGCATTGCCATGTGGCTTTTCTAGCACCTCATCATGCACAGAATCAATACAAGGTTTAGACTAAACTTCATTTCTTTGTAGAAAAAAATGCCACCCCGAAGTCATGCTACTAGGTATTTGTGAATTTAGAGATTTCCATGTGTCAAAGGACTCCTCAACCTTAATAATATATTCTATTAAGAAGTGTGTTTTATAAAAGGCCATGGTTTTCCCCAATAATCTGAGTACTGTCAATTGTTTTCCATGCATTTATACTATTTAACCTCATCCTCTATCAAACCTCCTACCTCAACACTGGGACTGGACATCAGGCTGCCCTCTTGGTAATTACTCTGGCCTGCTCTCTTGGTCAAGACTGATCCCTATAATAGTGTTTTCTTTGGGGCTGAATACTTGTTTGACTTGGCTTTGTCTTTGGACTACAGGTCCCATGCCTTGGCAACGTAGCCTTACACCACAACTGCAAGTTAAAAGATGTTATCTTCTTCTCAAACTCTTAGGTTCCTTTTTGGCATAGCATCTAATTCCCTGGCAGTCCAACTAGTGACGAAATGTCTCTAGTCCGAACCCTTCCTCACTTGGCTGTTCACTATATAGAGCCCGGCCATTTCCTAGGGCTACATGCATATTTGTCTGTAGAACAGTGGGAAGAACTCAGTTTTACAATCATAAATGATTTAAATCCCAGCTCCTCTATTTGCCTCATTTTCTATAGAATAGTATTATTATAATACTATATTATATTCAATATAATAATATAAAGTTATATATACTAATATACAGTGTTATTTCTTTATAATTACATTTCTTTATAATAGTACAGCCCTCCCTTGGTATCCACAGGGGATTGCTTCCAGGACCACCACACTCCCCCTCACAGCCTGTCCGGCAAGTACCAAAATCTGGGGATGCTCTTACAGCCAACCCTCCGTATTGTCAGAAGCGAAACCCACACATGACACGGGGGGCCAACTATATTACCAATTATACATATTTTTTAAAAGGATTGTTGTGGAATTTAGAAAACAATCAAGTAAGAGTCTGAGCACCCTGTGTGGCATGCAGTGGTATGACTGTGTAATAGAATTTTATCTCACTATGGCAAACTAGCACATTGCTGGACTCTCGGTAAATGTCATTTAAAATAAAAGTCCAGACTTAGAGCTCCTCCTAGAAAACTGGCATCTCTTATCACACTGGGCCAGCATTCCTACCAGGCAGAAACTGGCTGGAACTCAATAGATGCTGACCACTTTGGATGAGCCATGCATTCTCCGAAGTCTGGACCACAGCCTCTATGACCACCTATTATCATCTACCTGGTGGGTCTCACTCATTTATTTCCTTACACAGGCATCTGGATTTGTGACCCTGTATTATGTGTAATACTACTTTGGCTGAGGAAATCATCAAAAACTGACAATGACTTTGAAGGCCAGTGCTACAAACAGTTCATTTAGAAAATGTCAGAACACTTCAGGCTGATGGACCTTCATTTAAATCCAATCCCAATTCCACTGGTTTCACACTCTGCCATTTCACCGATTAAATGCATGTTGTACCTGCTTGGTAAAGCTGACTTCTCTGCTTTGAAGCTTAGGGTCAAGTACATTTTCATACTGTAAGTAAAAAAGGAAGAGATTGGTCTTCTTTGAGAGCTGTTCTGGGTGTCTACTTTGCATAAATCGTCACTCATGAAGCATGTTCCTTTCTGACAAACTTTATGAAATTATTCATCAGAGGTAGAAATGGCCTCAATTAGATAAAATAAATGGAGCATTTAATTAATTTGTGACAAAACCACGGGTGGCCAGAAAAACAAAATTATATCTAAAATTAATTGAAGACAGACCACAGGATTGGATGCTTTCTCCATATTAAAAAATGAATGCAATTGACACCTTTTAACATTTGTCCTTTATCTGTCTTGTAACAAAAAAATTAATTTCCTTAGTCAAAGCTGGAAAACAAAAGACCAGGTTACAACTACATAGAGCTTTCAGGAAAAGGAAATTGCACTAGTTAAGGAAATAAGAAATTCTGGGTGCACCTGTCACTATTAAAATACAAAACCCAGAATAAAATTGCCACAATAATGCACAATTAAAATGATTCCTGACTGGTTTTTCTTTTCCCTTTCCAATGACTACTTGTGTCTAGCCAAGAGAAGCAATCTGGAAACTGCTTTATACATATCCCATACAAGATGGATGCCATAAAAATACTGTATTATTTGGAGGTTTCTGAGGTCTGTACAATGAGCAATGAAAGTGCCCAAACCAAAATTACTCTCACGGACTACACATGAAGTAGAAACCCAAACCCCTCATATGTAAAATACATGATCGTGATGCAATGAAATACTCACAAGGCATTTTTACAATAGTGTATTTACTAACTGTGGTTCTAACTATAACATGGGCCAAATATTATATAGCTGGGGCTAGCAGTTTAGTTTGTATCAATGACTCTTCCAGAAGAAAGGCAACAGTATCTACAGTGATGATTAAATATGTTAACAAACCGGGTGGGGGATTAGCAATAAGTAATAATTGGGGAAACATGCATTGCAGAATTTAAATAATTAATTTAAAATGTTTTTAATATTTGAAATTGTTCATCTTACAGAATTGGAAAGTAGGCTGATCTGGAAATCTAGTGTAAGACCTTGGCCTTGGCCTAACTATTGATACATACACTTGCTATAATTCCCTGGGTTGAGGCTCAGCAGTTCCCATCCTTGGCAGCATATTACAGTAACAGGAGAGCTTCACAAATCCCTGGTGGACAGGATGCACATAACCAGTCAAATCGTAATCTGGGAATAGGACCCAAGCATCAGTATTTTTTTAAAGCCAATGTGCAGCCAAGGTTGAAAATCACACCATAATGCTTACAAATTCAGATCCCTTTTAAGATTAAACAAACAAAAACTCTATGAATACATTTCATATTCTAAAAGGATGGTTATCTCTATCAATAAAATTAGGCTTGTCTGTTATAAATGCAATATGCGTTTTTTGCTGGATTGTCATCAAATGTTAAGGCTATATTTGTGATGATCTGGTGTAAAACACAGCTCCTGCGGTCTAAGCAAAACAAAATTCACTGGGTGGGAGGATGGGGTCTTTGGGACATCTGAAAGAGATATGCCACCTTTTAATCTGAAGATGCCAGTAGTAATAGCCATTAAAAGAATATGTACACACATTTCTGCAATGCAATATCAAGCATGAAGCCATCCATACACAGTTGGATTTACACTTAACGTCTTATCAGAACATTTTACATGAGAAAATGGAGAGGTATATATATAATATATATACTAGATATATACCACCAACAAATATATATTTTTTTCCAAACTTGTTTGTTTGCCTATTATAAAATGGTAAGATTTTTACAACAGGAAAAAGTTCTATGATATTTTCCTGGAGTGCATAGTTCTGTGTGTGTGGACTGCCTTTCCAGGAAGATCTCCAGACCTCAGGCTGTGAATGAATATTCACAGGGTGGGACGCAGGCCACACAGCTAGCACCTGGGGCCCATGCCTGTATGTTCCTTTATTAAAACTTCCCACTTTCATCACTGATGGCGCTTGCTCGTGTCACAGAGCTTCAGCACAGCAGCAGAAGATAGAGTAATCCTCAAAAATCTGGAGTCTGCCCCCTCCAAGAATGTGCAGAGTCTCCTAAGGAATCCTTCATTGTCTCCCCTCCCAACACTTACAACCACTCCTCATAAATAATATGGTTACTTTGAAATTAGTATTTGGTTATAAATGATTACCTTTTGTTGGACTCTCCTTTCCTTCTTTAAGTCCCATCGTATTATTAGCAAATGAAGATATTTTGTCATCATTATTGTGCTTTTTAAAGTATGTAAGGAAGACCAGAATGACGGTATATTTGAACTTCAGGTCACTAGTTTTCATTTTTAAGTAAATGGTAACTACGTGATTAACACATTGCAATTGTGAAATATAAAATAAGATAAGACAATCTTAAGAATAATGTATTCAATATTTGATCAGCACTCTAGCCTGAAGCCAATTTGTTCTCATTTTGTTTCCTCAGTTTCCAGAAGAACCAAGACGAGAATGGGCTGGCATTATAAAAAACAAACTACCTTCCTTGTCCATCATATTTCAATATGACTATGTAGTAAGTAAAATAAAAATATTAAATTTATTGAATTATTTCCGTACTTATTAGCATTAATTATGGCTATGGTGGGACTTTCCTGGTGGCACAGTGGTTAAGAATCTGCCTGCCAATGCAGGGGACACAGATTCGAGCCCTGGTCCGGGAAGATCCCACACGCCGCGGAGCAACTAAGCCCGTGTGCCACAACTACTGAGCCTGTGCTCTAGAGCCTGCGAGCCACAACTACTGAGCCTATGTGTCACAACTACTGAAGCTCATGCACCTAGAGCCCATGTTCCGCAGCAAGAGAAGCCACCACAATGAGAAGCCTGCACACCGCAACCAAGAGTATAGCCCCCGCTCGCCGCAACTAGAGAAAGCACACACGCAGCAACGAAGACCCAATGCAGCCAAAAATTAATTAATTAATTAATTAATTAATTAAAAAAATTATGGCTATGGTAATTCGTTTTCACTTGAGCACATGAAATCCAGTCAGATTTACGAAAATTCAGACATATTTTAACTTACATAAAAGTGTCAAACAATATTAAGTTCAAAAAGGATACAGTAACAAAAATCTATAAACTTTCTTCCCTGTCACTGCCAAAGCATAAATTCTGGTGTGCTGACAATAACAGGGGACTGTCACCTGGAAAACCTGATTTACAGATCTGGTTCTGCTATTAACTAGCTGAGAATTTTTACACGCCTATCTGTGTTGTCTCTTTGGAATTAAGAGGGTTGAACTAAATTATCCCTGAAGATTTTCTGAATTTAATTTTCCATGATTTTAAAAAAAAGAAAACAATACTTATCAAATGGTAGATAAAGTTTTATTTTATAACTAAATACACACACATATATACAATCTAGTCCTTCCCTATTTCAAAGACTCTTCCAGGCACTTTGGAAATACTAACTCACTTTAGTTTTATTCTAACCTGGTAACTTATGTTTTACAGTTGAGGAAACTGAGGCACAGAGACGTTAAGGGATTTGCCCAAGATAATATCAGGAGAGGTGGGAGTTGAATCTAGGCAGTTGATTTCTGGAGACCGTATGATCTTTTATTTCCTCCCCCAACATTGTATGAACAATTTTAAACATGCAGAAAAGTTGAAAGAATTGTACATGGACACCCATGGGTAGGCTATACTCACTTACACCATAGAAGTATTCTTTTCCTATGGCAGGTAAAATTGAATAACCACAGGTAGATTACCTGGGTATAAACTGCTGCATTTTTACGTTGCAATGATATCATCCAGCCCACTGCCCTGATACTACGAGAACTGGGTGTGGCACAGGGTCTGATGTGATGACACAAGGCCTGATCATCTTCTGTGAAAAGTGAATTGCAAATGTTGACTTCAGAGTCAAACAACAATAACACTAAAGACCAACACAACCACTTCCACCTCACTGATTTATATTTCACAGTACTATACAATTAATGAAACATCTACAGTTGTCATTTCTCTTAAGAAAGTGCACTGTTATTTTTTCAGCAATGACAATGGAGTATTGTCTGAGTGACAGATATCAAGCAGATTTCACTGATCATAATGGTGGGCATAAAGCAGACAATGGATTAGCACAAAAGTGACATCCATACATTATGTATTATGTCACCAGCTTTCCCTATTATATAAAGCATACTTTTAAAATGGACTTCTATAGTCATTTGGCTCTTTTACTAGATTAACAGATGTCTCACCTCCACCAAGGATGGAGATAAAAACTTTACGCTTAATGCTTTATACAGCCTATATACTGCTGAAGTTGGAGCAGTTTCTTTACAACTCAGATTTAATATACACCTAATCCAGTGATCTCTGATCCCGTCGTCCCTCATACAGTCTTTGGGATACAACTTGAGATGGTTTAAGGAAAATGAAAAGGAACATAGACTTAAGACTTAAACTTCAGCTACCATTGTCTATAGCCAAGTTTAATAAAATATAGTACATATTAAAGTTTTTTATTCAACATTTTTTCATTTCATTTTCTTTTTTCTTAAACATATTTATTGGAGTATAAGTGCTTTACAATGGTGTGTTAGTTTCTGCTTTATAACAAAGTGAAGCAGTTATACATATACATACGTCCCCATATCTCTTCCCTCTTGCATCTCCCGCCCTCCCACCCTCCCTATCCCACCCCTCTAGGTGGTCACAAAGCACCGAGCTGATCTCCCTGTGCTATGTGGCTGCTTCCCACTAGCTAGCTATTTTACGTTTGGTAGTGTATATGTCCATGCCACTCTCTCACTTTGTCACAGCTTACCCTTCCACCTCCCCGTATCTTCAAGCCCATTCTCTAGTGGGTCTGTGTCTTTATTCCCATCTTGCCCCTAGGTTCTTCATGACCATAACACATATATATGTGTTAGCATAGGGTATTTGTTTTTCTCTTTCTGACTTACTTCACTCTGTATGACAGACTCTAGGTCCATCCACCTCACTACAAATAACTCAATTTCATTTCTTTTTATGGCTGAATAATATCCCATTGTATACATGCACTGCATCTTCTTTATCCATTCATCTGTTGATGGACACTTAGGTTGCTTCCATGTCCTGGCTATTGTAAATAGAGCTGCAGTGAATATTGTGATACATGACTCTTTTTGAATTATGGTTTTCTCAGGGTATATGCCCAGTAGTGGGACTGCTGGGTCGTATGGTAGTTCTATTTTTAGTTTTTTAAGGAACCTCCATACTGTTCTCCATAGTGGCTGTACCAATTTACATTCCTACCAACAGGGCAAGAGGGTTCCCTTTTCTCCACACCCTCTCCAGCATTTATTGTTTCTAGATTTTTTGATGATGGCCATTCTGAAAGCTGTGAGATGATGTCTCATTGTACTTTTGATTTGCATTTCTCTAATGATTAATGATGTTGAGCATTCTTTCATGTGTTTGTTGGCAATCTGTATATCTTCTTTGGAGAAATGTCTATTTAGGTCTTTGGCCCATTTTTGGATTGGGTTGTTTGTTTTTTTGATATACAGCTGCATGAGCTACTTGTAAATTTTGGAGATTAATCCTTTGTCAGTTGCTTCATTTGAAAATATTTTCTCCCATTCTGAGGGCTGTCTTTTCCTCTTGTTTATGGTTTCCTTTGTTGTGCAAAAGCTTTTAAGTTTCATTAGGTCCCATTTGCTTATTTTTGTTTTTATTTCCATTTCTCCAGGAAGTGGGTCAAAAAGGATCTTGCTGTGATTTAAGTCATAGAGTGTTCTGCCTATGTTCTCCTCTAAGAGTTTGATAGTGTCTGGCCTTACATTTAGGTCTTTAATCCATTTTGAGTTTATTTTTGTGTATGGTGTTAGGGAGTGTTCTATACAAAGTTCCTGCCTTATAACAATGGGAAACCATCAATGCATTTTTTAAAGTCAATCTGATTGTATATAAATCCATATTTTAGCAATTTGGAGACACACACACAGACACACAGACACAAAGACACACAATGCAAGGTCCAATCAGGAGGCTAGCTATTCATGCTCATCTCTAGAATAAAGAATAAATCACAGACATCACTTGAATAGTGAGATCTAGCCCTCTTCCCAGGGGTGGCTGATAGGAGACAGCCCCCAGTATTCTAGCACAGCAGTTCTGAATATGGTTTTCAGACCAGTAGCAGCATCACCTGGGAACTTAGAAATGCAAATTTTTAGTACTTCCCCCCACCCCGGAAGTACTGAACAGAAGCTGTGGGAAAGAGGATAGTAAGCTGTGTTTTAACAAATCTTCCAGGTGACCCTGATGCTTACTAAAGAGAACCATTATTCCAGCCTGTATGATACGAAGTTCCTCCAGCAAAGGACACCAGTCTTGCCACTGTGCCAATGAACCAATTCTATCCACTGCAGCTACACTATTGTCTCTTCTTTTTTAAGCCGTTAGAGATCACTTTGGTTGTATTTTTTTATATACCTTTATTTATTTATTTATTTTTAGCTGTGTTGCGCCTTTGTTGCTGTGCACAGCCTTTCTCTAGTGTGGTGAGCTGGGGCTACTCTTCCTTGCAGTGCACGGGCTTCTCATTGCAGTGGCTTCTCTTGTTGCAGAGCACGGGGTCTAGATGCATGGGCTCAGTAGTTGTGGCATGAGGGTTTACTTGCTCCGCGGCATGTGGGATCTTCCCAGACCAGGGATCAAACCCATATCCCCTGCATCGGCAGGCAGATTCTTAACCACTGTGCCACCAGGGAAGCCCTTTGGTTGTATTTTTTAAATCGCTCTTACTTTCTCAGTGTTATCCTATTTTCTATCCCATTATTTTATCTTCCTTATTGTCATTAACTTTAAAGGGGGCTTTGAAGTAGTAGTATATATAAGAGACAACTTGTTACACTTAACTTCAACTTGGAGAAAAAGCTAGTTCATTCCTTCCCATCTCTTCTCCTCTTCCCCAATAATTGTATGGAGATTTTCCAAATTCAAGTTTCCTTTTTCCTGCTTTCTTTACATTTGTTACCATATTAAAAAAAAAAAAAAAAACTGTAGTAAAATACCTAACTCTTTCATTCTTACTTTTTGGGCTAATAAACACATGTAAACCATATTTTTTCCTCTTAGAATGGCCTTTGCATTTTCTGTTAATTTAGATATACTGTGTTGTCATTATCACTGGTTCATAACTAACTGTGATTGCAAATTTTTTTTTTTTTTTTTTCGGTACGCGGGCCTCTCACTGTTGTGGCGTCTCCTGTTGCAGAGCACAGGCTCTGGACGCGCAGGCTCAGTGGCCATGGTTCACGGGCCCAGCCACTCTGTGGCATGTGGGATCCTCCCGGACCGGGGCACGAACCCGCATCCCCTGCATCGGCAGGCGGACTCTCAACCACTGCGCCACCAGGGAAGCCCTGTGATTGTAATTTTGTTTTCTCCTTTGATTCAATGTTGAAGTTTAATAATAACTTTGTGGTTTGTTTTTTATTTGCAATTTCTAATCTTGTGATTCTGTGTCAAGATAATGTAGATTGTACAATTTTTAGGTTTCTAGATAATAGAACAACAAATATTTCTTTGTTGCACAGTATATCTTTTACAATTAAGAACGAGTTGTTACAATTGAATCAATATGGGCAATTTACATCCTTGAGATTTTTCTTTCTAGTCAAACGATAATAAAACAATAATAATACCCTTTAACTAAATGCATTTCTTATCAAATGAGCTAATGGATAGGAAAACTATAAACAAATTATGAAATGCTAGATTTTTATCCATTTCATGAAAGCTGTTATATTTTGATTTGCCTAACCATTGCAATATATACCCTTACATTGTACGATATAATTAATTTATTCAATCATTTGTTCAATCTTAGCTAGGTTCGAGGTACTATATTAGGCACAGATGAAATAAATATGAATAAGAGATTACTCCTGCCCTCAAGGAGTCTTTAGTGGAAAAAAAAAGCCTTGTGAAGAGTATAGAAAGTGTTATAAAAGATCATATATATATGGAAGATCTTAAGCAATTTATTAAACATTATCTCTGCCTCTGTCTCTTCATCTCTAGAATTAGGGTAACAATCTATAGCAGCTGTCACAGTGGTGTATAAATCAAGATGCGCAGCCCTCCCTCAACAAAGGGGTGAGCACTGGCTTATCTTTCAAACTAAGTCAATCAGATATTATTCTAAGATTTTGGATCCTGAGCAATAAGCCAGAGATAGGAAAACTGTAGCAAATTTTAGAGCCCATTCATTCCATTGGCCACGCTGTCCTTCAGAAAACTCGATTGTGATGTTAACCAACACCTTTCACTCTACTCTGTTTCTAATCTTCTCTGAATCTGGCCAAGATCTCCATAATTTCTGGGAACTCCTAACTTTTCAGTGAATTCTTTTTCTGCTTAAATGATCTGGAATCAGCTTCTGTTACTTGTATCCTCAGAATCCTAACTAATCAAGAAATTTTGAAAAATGACGTTTTATTTCCACAAGTAAAACAACTGTGAAAGGGGAGTCACAAGATTAGGACTGAAATTCTAGAGTATATAATTTACTGGGCAAGTTGCTAACCTTGCTAAGCCCCAGTTTTCTCATCCGTGAAAAGTGGGGTAGCTCTTGGATGCTATCACTCATGTGTTGCCCTATGAACCATTTGTCAGGATGCTCTGGATGCTCCATCTTCATCCCCCAATTCCTTACATGGCTCCAGGGGCAAACCATTCACAAAAGTCACTTCCAACAAAAGTTGGATAAAGCAGATTTCCAAAACATTTGAATTACAGCTCAAATGCCATTTTATCCATGATACTCCAGGCTGAAGGTGAACATCACTGTGTTTTCATTAGCAATGCTCACGACTTTGTGCCATGTTTCCTAACTTATGTTTTCCCTCATTTTTGCCTGCATTGGACCATAAATTACACTGAGGTACCATCCCTGATTTATCTCTCATTTCCAAGATCTAGATTAGTGCCAATCATCAGTCCTTACTCAGTAAATATCACAGGAATTGTTTTACAATGGGTTATTCCTACCGATGGCTGCTCCATGGATGCTAAGTGAGTGTCTGTACCTAAAAGGAAGGCCCCAAGGAAAGCTCATGATGACTTTTGTTATGCTCTAGTGAGAATGGAAGAATGAGTATCAAACACTACTTAACAGATACGGTTCTATTTAACAGAGGAGGATGTGGGTACAGTATATTACACAATTATATCAAAGACCCACCAAATCAGTGGTGAAAACAATGCTATAGAATACTCCTTTGTGTTTGTAAACAATTGTATCTGATCCCACATTCCAGCCACTTTGGACATGCTATACCATACAGGGACAAAAACCAACACCAAAACAAAAATGAAATAAATCAGAACAATAACCAGACCAAACATTTTCATTCAGGTGCATAAGTGAAAATCATTCTTATTGCATCCCATTATTAGATTCTTTGACAGAAATTGTTTGCTAAATGGAATTTCTTTCATTTTCATCAAAATTTATGGCCAATTTGAGGGAGAATTTAATTGAATATCCCATACTGTAGGG
>NW_006775616.1:2105859-2126459 GCF_000442215.2 Lipotes vexillifer | reverse complement strand
AGGGAAAACTAATAACTAAACTGAAGTGAACTTTTGGAACTGAGCCACATAGATGATAAAATCCTTTCTCAATTTTTTTTCCCCCCCAAGGGAATTTATTTTAACTCTATCTCAGTGAATCAGATGACAGGCCACTTTCAAACCAACTTACAAACGAATATTTCTACAAGGCAGAAATCTGTCAAGAGTCCCCCCTTCTGGGAATGTGAAAAGAGAAGTAGAATAAATCCAGGAAGAGGTCGAAGAGCGGCTAAGAGTCAACTTGTTTACACTGTTGGATTTCACATTTGCTCGCAATCCAAATCATGCATCCATTGGCCCCTGTTTATTACAATAACACTGTGACTCAAAAGCACCTGGAATTCTTGCCCCGTCTCCACCACCAACTGCCTATGTGACCTTAGGGAAGGGACTTAACCCTTCCGGATCTCAATTTTATTAACTCTAGGAGAAAAGAACTGGGTATGATGATTTTATAGTTCTTCAATCTCTAATTTTGTCTTTACAGTTTTTTAATCTCTAAGTTTATCTTTGAAAATAATAATCTCATCAGGGGTTTGCAATATGATGGGTTTCACATGGGCACTAAATGTCCAGTTCAAGAGTTGCACTGGCCTATGGTACCATCCATGTCTTACTGTGTCATCTCCTTGTGGCTCAGCAGCACACTGGATGAAGGAGGGGTGGCTGTGCTAGGCAGAGGACAGGTTCCCAATCACATACACTCAGAGGCATAGACAGCTTGCCACTCCATTTACCTGGTGCAGCATTATGAGAGGAGCAATCATCTGTTTTATCAGCTCACCCAGTGGCGGCTGCCTGTGCGGATGCTCCAGATTTGTGTGGAGATGCAGCTGTATAACCCCAACAATGTCTACAATGCCAATAATCAACATATTTCTGTTGAAGGATCAGGCCCACAAGGCCAAGCTGTACAACCATTAACATCTTTAGGCAACAAATGTGATTCATTCAGAGACCAGCAATGACCCAAGAGGCCACACTGGTGAAATGACGGTATTCGCACATTGCTGACTTCCATTCCAAATGGATGCAAACCCAGTAAATAAGAGTGTCTGAAATTCACCTGAAACACACTGGACTAGCCATCTGGACACTTGCACCACCACCCCCAACTTTGGAGTGAATAGGGGACTGATTCTAAGGGCAACTGATTTATTCTCCAAATGTCATTTCCAAATGAATACCGAAATCAACCAAAAAGGCTTAGGTGTAAATCCATTCTCAATTTACACCTAACTTTTACGAGTTCAAATGAGCTGTACTTGAAAATGTCAGGTAGAATTCTTTTATGAAGTTGCAGATGACTTTTGGGAGCACAGATCTAGTCTGAAGTGGTATTTGACAATCCAGGTGCAGCATTCAGAGAGGAGCTGAGCAAGGAACAGTCAAGTGCAGAGGAGACAGAGCAGCAGGTGTGAAACCCTTGCAGAAACACGCCACACATGTCTTCCTGCAAATTTACAATGATAGAAGTGGTGATCACTCCAAAGCCTTCCCCAAAAGTCGTAGACCTTGGTAACCTCCAGTTATAAGCCAGAGGGTGTATTTTAGGGCTGACTGATTAGACTCAGTTTTTAAAAGATTATCATCAGATTCTCCCAAGCATTAGGCATCCCCCCAGTTGTAAGTTAAACACCTTGGATGAGTATGCTAACAATTCCAGGATACTAAAATTATGTATAAATGATTATCGTTACATATTTTACTTTTTTATATCTTAATGGAATGCTCAAATTCCATGGTCCGTAGATATAAGACCATGAGTAAGTAACTTCAACTCTGTCAATAAGATTAGAAACACGTTCCAGCTGTACTGACTTGGAAATGTATGCAGACATCGGACTCGCAAAGCACATGGCAGTCAAACTTCATGTTTTTTAAAAAGTCATCACCACAGAGAGCAACTTCGTATCTGTAAAATGGGCAGAGGGAGAAATACTCTCTCTGTGGACACTTCTAGCTCTAGCCTCTTGGAATGCTGCCTGGTCAGTAAGAAACCAGTTAATCTGGAAAACAGAAACTCTCAAAGTACTTTGCAAATTTCCGATATTTAGGCAGAGCAAGAGGCTTACTCAGAGGCCGAAATATTGAAAGGGGAAGGGAAAAGGGGGAGAAAATTGAACATTTAGTCATCTTCTATGCACTGGCCTTATATTTTAGCTTATTAAAGTCTCCCTAAGCCGTGAAATATATTCCCACTTTACAAATACAGAAGAGAAAAGTATGGATTTTCTAATTTACCATGACTCCTGACTTACCAGACTCCTGACTGTCTCTATCCCATGATGACTTCTGACACATCTGAGCATTTCTACCAGTCGCTGTCTGAATAGGTCATGTCTTTTTCACTTACAAGTGTGATGGTTAATTTTATAAGTCAACTTGGCTAAACTGAGGTGCCCAGTTGTTTGCTCAAACATCAGTCTAGATGGATATTGCTTTGAGGTAGTTTTAAGGTGTCATTAACATTTTTTTTTTTTTTTTTTTGTGGTACGCGGGCCTCTCACTGTTGTGGCCCCTCCCGTTGCGGAGCACAGGCTCCGGACGCGCAGGCTCAGCGGCCATGGCTCACGGGCCCAGCCGCTCCGCGGCATGTGGGATCTTCCCGGACCGGGGCACGAACCTGTGTCACCTGCATCGGCAGGCGGACTCTCAACCACTGCGCCACCAGGGAAGCCCAACATTTTTTAAAAATTTATTTTTATTGAAGCATAGTTGCTGTATGATATTATATAAGTTACAGGTGTACAATATAGTGATTTATAATTTTTAAAGGTTATGCTTCATTTATAGTTGTAATAAAATATTGGCTATATTCCCTCTGTTGTACAATATATCCTCGTAGCTTATTTTAGACCTAATAGTTTGTACCTCTTACTCCCCTACCCCTATCTTGCCCCTCCCTCTTCCCTCTCCCCACTGATAACCACTAGCTTGCTCTCCATAACTGTGAGTCTCCTTCTCTTTTGTTATAGTCACTAGTTTGCTGTATTTTTTAGGTTCCACATATAAGTGATATCATACAGTATTTGTCTTCCTCTGTCTGACTTATTGCACTTAGCACAATGCTCCCCAAGTCGATCCATGTTGCTGCAAATGGCAAATTTTTGTTCTTTTTTTTATGGCTGGGTAGTATTCCATTGTATATATGTACCACATCTTCCTCATCCACTGATCTTTTGAGGGACACTTAGGTAGCGTCCATATCCCGGCAACTGTAAATGCTGCTGCATGAAAACTGGGGTGAATGTATCTTTCTGAATCAGTGTTTTTGTTTTTTTCAGATATATACCCAGTAGCACAATTGCTGAGTCACATGGTACATGTATTTTCAGTTTTTTGAGAAACTTCCACCATGTTTTCCACAGTGGCTGCACCAATTTACATTCTCACCAACAGTGTATGAGAGTTCCCTTTTCCTCACGTCCTCATCAACATTTGTTATTTGTGTTCTTCCTGATGACAGCCATTCTGACAGGTGTGAGGTGATATCTCATTGTGCTTTTGATTTGCATTTCGCTGATGATTAGCTATGTTGAGCATCTTTTCATGTGCCTGTTGACCATCTGCATTTTCCTTTTGTATATGGTGTTACAGAATGTTCTAATTTCATTCTTTTACATGCAGCTGTCCAGTTTTCCCAGCACCACTTATTGAAGAGACTGTCTTTTCTCCATTGTATGTTCTTGCCCCCTTTGTCATAGCTTAATTGACCATTAAGTGCATGGGTTTATTTCTGGGCTCTCTATTCTATTCCATTGTTCTATGTGTCTGTTTTTGTGCCTGTACAATATTGTTTTGATGACTGTAGCTTTGTAGTATAGGCTGAAGTCAGGAAGCATGATTCCTCCAGCTCTATTATTCTTTCTCCAGGCTGTTTTGTCTATTTGGAATCTTTTGTATTTCCATACAAATTTTTAAAGTATTTGTTCTAGTTCTGTAAAAAAATGTCATTGGTATAGGGATACCAATACCAATTGATAGGGACTGGCATTTAAAACAGTAAACTCTGAGTAGCAGATTATTCTTCATAAGGTGGGTGGGTCTCATCCAATCATGAAAAGGCTTTAAGAGAAAAAAAGACTAAGAATTCTCTCCAGACTGCCTTCAGACTCAAGACGGCAATATCAACTCTTCCCTGAGTCCTGGCCTGCAGAATTCAGACTTGCTTGTCCCCATAATTACATAAGCCTATTTCTTAAAATGCGGGTTTCCTGGCTATCGAAAACTAGAGCATTCCTGTAAAGACTTGTGTAAGCTGAAAGGGTGTAAAGAGAAGAAGCAGTTACCTTAGGGCACATCATGCTAATGGATGCACAGATTAAACTGAGATAAAGCACAGATGCTCACAGACACAGTTCAAAGCTATGGTGGCTTAGTGCTAAGATGCCCAGTGTAGTTGCTGGGGAAGGAGACTGGTGGTGCCACTCTGGCTACCAATTCCGTCTATAGGCTCACTGAAAAAGAAATGCTGAACACTATTTTCACTTTTTTTTGAAAAAGAAAAAATCCTCTTTGGATTTCTTTCAGTTAGTGAAAACAGGTATATCTCCAAAAGCAGGAGATACCTGTAAATATCATTCTCTCTGTATATACATGTATCCTATTGGTTCTCTTCCTCTGGAGAATCCTAACACAACAAGTGGCAGAGAACTCAACCATAACTGGCTTTAAAAAAATCTCTTGTCTGACATAACTGCAAAGTCTAAGCTCTATTGTCTATTTTCTATATTTGTAGGTGGGCTCCCCTTTGTGGCAAAAGAGACGGTCACTGGCCACCTGCGCTTACATTTTACCACGCCAAACATCATAATCAGTGGGCACTTCTCCTTCCACAAAGACTCAGCAAGAGTTTGGGGAATCAAGAAGACTGATCCTGTCAAACCCGGGCTTCTTTGAAGTGTTTTGGGGGGACGGTCAGGGAAACCCCAATGAACTAAAAATAGGAGATGACTAATTGTCCAAAGGAAAATTAAAATGCTATCACAAAAGCAGAGGAAGTGGACAGTGGGCAGGCACACCACAGACACCCCCTACACAGTCCAGGGCACTTAACTAGTACTTAATACTGCAGGCTATCTTTACATGAGCACCTACATTATCTCCTTAAATAAACTATAAAGTTATTAAAAAGACCACTTCTTAACAGCTTGTTATATTTCCTCTGGTCACTAGTAGTGTGAGTTCTAAATTTTCTACCCTTGTTCTTGACACAAATCTAGATGCAGGAAGTCAAACGCCATTCATAGATGGCACACAGTGAGCTCTGTGATGAGTGATATATAAAATTGAGTGAAGAGTAATTTTTTAAAATTCATAAACCTCCCTTTCTAAATACTGACAAAGACTGTACAATATGGCTTAGTCCACTCATAGCAATTACTTACCTAAATGGCTATCTTAAGTTGGAAAGCATCAAATAGAGTTTGGTTTCTGGGATGCAAATAATCCATGGGACACAAGTCTTCTGAAATAGATGAAAACCTTCCTCTCAAATATCAATAGTATAAGAATCAAATCTGCTAGTTTATTTAGGTAAAAGAAGTAAAGAAGCATCCCCAAATGGCAAACGTCCTTACTAAGACACTTGAAGCAACTTACGATTGATTTATAACTATACCTTTTTACAACACACACTACATAAAACTCTGCTTTGCAGAAACTATTTATTACATTTCTGGTCACTATGATCAGGTCATTATGATAATCAATGCTGATTCTTTATGACCCCTTGAAAAGCTAATACATTAGTTATAGGCCTTGGCCATCGAGAAAAAATTCTAATTTCCAACAAGACAACTGTGGCAAAACTTAATAATTAAAAAATCAAAAAATATCTTCATACACACACAAACATATATACGTACACACACACACACACACACACACACCTCATGAGCCCTCTTTTCTGTCATAATTAATTCTTAAAAATAAATATAGTGTCTCCCAAACCTCCACCCACTGCACTCATTTCTCACCTCAATGCCTTAACTCGTGTTGGTTCACTTCCTACATTTCACCTCCCAGCTAATATTTGGTCATCATTTCAGATTCAATTCTGGGGACATTCCTCTAAAACTACTTTCTTTAAATCAAGATTGGACTAAATTACCTTCCGGAGTACTCCCACAGTACCCCTTGCTTATTGTTAACATGATTTGCAATATCACATTGAAATAATCTGGCAAAATCATTGTCCCCCTGCTGCTGTGCATATACTTTTGGGCAGCAGGGGTTATGCCCTGTTAATCTTCTCTAGAATACCCCCTCAACCACCCAATATGCCCCATCAGATGTCTTTCACAAGCCCTATTCAAAATAAACTGAGGAGGAGGGTTTGTGGAACTGACAACAAATGTACAAGGAAAAGTTATTCATTTAAAAAGAACCAGAGGGAGATGGGTTCAAGTTGTCAGAGTAGAAAGATGTGCTCTCACTCCCTCTTGCAAGAACACCAGAATCACAACTAACTGCTGAACAATCATCAACAGAAAGACATTGGAACTGACCAAAGAACATACCCCACATCTAAAGACAAAGGAGAAGCCACAATGAGATGGTAGGAAGGGGGCAATCACAATAAAATCAAATTCCATAACCACTGACAGGGGACTCAAAAACTGGAGAACACTTAAACCACAGAACTCCACCCGATGGAGTGAAGGTTCTGAGCACAACGTCAGGCTTCCCAACCTGGGGGTCTGGCAACAGGAGGAGGAATTCCCAGAGAATCAGACCATGAAGGCTAGTGGGACTTGACTGCAGGACTTCAACAGGACTGGGGGAAACAGAGACTCCACTCTTGGAGGGCACACACAAAGTAGTGTGTGCATCAGGACTCAGGGGAAGGAGCAGTGACCCCACAGAACACGGAACCAGACCTAACTGCTAGTGTGGGAGGGTCTCCTGCAGAGGTGGGGCATGCCTGTGGCTCACTGTGGGGACAAGGACACTGGCAGCAAAAGTTCTGGCAAGTACTCCTTGGCACGAGCCCTCCCAAAGTCCACCATGAGCGCAACCAAAGAGCCTGTACTCTCCAGGGCTGGGTTGCCTCAGGCCAAACAACCAACAGGGAGGGAACCCATCAGCAGACAAGTGGATTAAAGTTTTATTGAGCTCTGCCCACCAGAGCAACACCCAGCTCTACCCACCACCAGTCCATCCCATCAGGAAGCTGGCACAAGCCTCTTAGCCTCATCCACCAGAGGGCAGACAGCAGAAGCAAGAAGAACTACAATCCTGCAGCCTGTGGAATGAAAAGCACATTCACAGGAAGACAGACAAAATGAAAAGGCAGAGGACTACACACCAGATGAACGAACAAGATAAAACCATGGAAAAACAACTAAATGAAGTGGAGACAGGCAACCTTCCAGAAAAAGAATTCAGAATAATGATAGTGAAAATGATCCAGGACCCCAGAAAAGGAATGGAGGCAAAGATCGAGAAGATGCAAGAAATGTTTAACAAAGACCTAGAAGAATTAAAGCACAAACACCTAAAAGAGTTAAAGAACAAAGAGAGATGAACAATACAATAACTAAAATGAAAAATACACTAGAAGGAGCCAATAGCAGAATAACGGAGGCAAAAGAAGAGATAAGTGACCTGGAAGACAGAATGGTGGAATTCACTTCCACAAAACAGAAAACAGAAAAAAGAATGAAAAGAAATGAAGACACCCTAAGAGACCTCTGGGACAATATTAAATGCACAAAAATTTGCATTATCAGTGTCCCAGAAGAGGAAGAGAGAGAGAAAGGACCTGAGAAAATATTTGAAGAGATTATAGTCAAAAATTTCCCTAACATGGGAAAGGAAATAGGCACCCAAGTCCAGGAAGCACAGAGAGTCCCAAGCAGGATAAACCCAAGGAGAAACACACTGAGACACACAGTAATCAAATTGACAAAAATTAAAGACAAAGAAAAATTATTAAAAGCAACAAGGGAAAAATGACAAATAACATACAAGGGAACTCCCATAAGGTTAACAGCTGATTTCTCAGCAGAAACTCTACAGCCAGAAGGGAGTGGCACGATATATTGAAAGTAACGAAAGGGAAGAAGCTGCAACCAAGATTGCTCTACCCAGCAAGGATCTCATTCAGATTCGACAGAGAAATCAAAAGGTTTACAGACAAGCAAAAGCTAAGAGAATTCAGAACCACCAAACCAGCTCTACAATAAATGCTAAAGGAACTTCTCTAAGTGGGAAACACAAGAGAAGAAAAGGACCTACAAAAACAAACCCAAAACAATTAAGAAAATGGTCATAGGAACATACATATCGATAATTACCTTAAATGTGAATGGATTAGATGCTCCAACGAAAAGACACAGACTGGCTGAATGGATACAAAAACAAGACCCATATATATGCTGTCTACAAGAGACCCACTTCAGACCTAGGGACACATACGGACAGAAAGTGAAGGGATGGAAAAAGATATTCCATGCAAAAAGAAATCAAAAGAAAGCTGGAGTAGCAATACTCAGATCACATAAAATAGACTTTAAAATAAACAGTGTTATAAGAGAGCAGGAAGGACACTACATCATGATCAAGGGATCAATCCAAGAGGAAGATATAACAATTATAAATATATACACAGCCAACATACGAGCACCTCAATACATAAGGCAAATGCTAACAGCTATAAAAGAGGAAATCGACAGTAACACAATAATAGTGGGGGACCTTAACACCTCACTTACACCAATGGACAGATCATCCAGACAGAAAATTAATAAGGAAACACAAGCTTTAAATGACACAATAGACCAGGTAGATTTAATTGATATTTACAGGACATTCCATCCAAAAACAGCAGATTACACGTTCTCCTCAAGTGCACACGGAACATTCCCCAGGATAGATCACATCTTGGCTCACAAATTAAGCCTTGGTAAATTTAAGAAAATTGAAATCATATCAAGCAACACTTCCGACCACAAGACTATGAGATTACAAATGAATTACAGGGGAAAAAACGTAAAAAACACAAACACATGGAGGCTAAACAACACGTTACTAAATAACCAAGAGATCACTGAAGAAATCAAAGAGGAAATTAAAAAATACCTACAGACAACTGATAACAAAAACACGATGATCCAAAACCTATGGGATTCAGCAAAAGCAGTTCTAAGAGGGAAGTTTATAGCAATACAATCCTACCTCAAGAAACAAGAAAAATCTCAAATAAAGAATCTAAATTTACAACTAAAGGAACTAGAAAAAGAAGAACAAACAAAATCCAAAGTTAGCAAAAGGGATGAAATCATAAAGATCAGAGCAGAAATAAATGAATTAAGAAACAAAGAAAATGGGCTTCCCTGGTGGTGCAGTGGTTGAGAGCCCGCCTGCCGATGCAGGGGACATGGGTTCGTGCCCCGGTCTGGGAAGATCCCACATGCCGCGGAGAGGCTGGGTCCATGAGCCATGGCTGCTGAGCCTGCACGTCCGGAGCCTGTGCTCCACAATGGGAGAGGCCACAACAGTGAGAGGCCCACACACAGCAAAAAAAAAAAAAGAAAAGAAAGAAACAAAGAAAACAATAGCAAAGATCAATAAAACTAAAAGCTGGTTCTTTGAGAAGATAAGCAAAATTGATAAACCACTAGCCAGACTCATCAAGAAAAAGAGGGAGAGGACTCAAATCAATAAAATTAGAAATGAAAAAGAAGTTACAATGGATACAGCAGAAATACAAAGCATCATAAGAGACTACTACAAGCAACTCTATGCCAATAAAATGGAAAACCTGGAAGAAATGGACATACTCTTAGAAAGTATAACCTTCCAAGACTGAACCAGGAAGAAATAGAAAATAGGAACAGACCAATCACAAGTAATGAAATTGAAACTGTGATTAAAAATCTTCCAACAAACAAAAGTCCAAGACCACATGGCTTCACAGATGAATTCTATCAAACACTTAGAGAAGAGTTAACACCCATCCTTCTCAAACTCTTCCAAAACTGCAGAGGAAGGAACACTCTCAAATTCATTTTATGAGGCCACCATCACCCTGATAGCAACCAGACAAGGACACTACAAAAAAAGAAAATTACAGACCAATACAACTGATGAACACAGATGCAAAAATCCTCGTGAAAATACTAGCAAACAGAATCCAACCACACATTAAAAGGATCATACACCATGATCAAGTGGGATTTATCCCAGGGATGCAAGGATTCTTCAATATATGCAAATCAGTCAATGTGATACACCATAACAAACTGAAGAATAAAAACCATATGATCATCTCAATAGATGCAGAAAAGCTTTTGACAAAATTCAACAGTCATTTATGATAAAAACTCTCCAGAATGTGGGCACAGAGGGAACTTACCTCCACATAATAAAGGCCATAGACGACAAACCCACAGCAAACATCATTCTCAATGGTGAAAAACTGGAAGCATTTCCTCTAAGGTAAGGAGCAAGACAAGGATGTCCACTCTCGCCACTATTATTCAACATAGTTTTGGAAGTCCTAGCCACGGCAATCAGAGAAGAAAAAAAAGAAATCCAAATTGGAAAAGAAAAAGTAAAACTGTCACTGTTTGCAGATGACATGATACTATACACAGAGAATCCTAAAGATGCCACCAGAAAATTACTAGAGCTAATCAATGAATTTGGTAAATTTGCAGGATACAAAATTAATGCATAGAAATCTCTTGCATTCCTATACACTAACTATGAAAGATCCGAAAGAGAAATTAAGGAAACAATCCCATTCACCACTGCAACAAAAAGAATAAAATAGCTAGGAATAAACCTACCTAAGGAGGTAAAAGGCCTGTACTCCGAAAACTATAAGACAATGTTGAAAGAAATCAAAGATGACACAAACCAATGGAGAGATATACCATGTTCTTTGATGGGAAGAACAAATAATGTGAAAATGACTATACTACCAAAAGCAATCTACAGATTGAATGAAATCCCTATAGAAGTTACCAATGGCATTTTTTACAGAACTAGAACAAAAAATCTTAAAATTTGTATGGAGACACGAAAGACCCAGAATAGCCAAAGCAATCTTGAGAAAGAAAAATGGAGCTGGAGTAATCAGACTCCCTGACTTCAGACTATATTACAAAGCTACAGTAATCAAGACAATATGGTACTGGCATAAAAACAGAAATACAGATGAATGGAAAAGGACAAAAAGCCCAGAGATAAACCCATGCACCTATGGTCAACTAATCTATGACAAAGGAGGCAAGGATATACAATGGAGAAAAGACAGTCTCTTCAATAAGTGGTGCTGGGAAAACTGGACAGCCACATGTAAAAGGATGAAATTAGAACACTCCCTAAACACCATACACAAAAATAAATTCAAAATGGATTAAAGACCTAAATGTAAGACCGGACACTATAAAAATCTTAGAGGAAAATATAGGTAGAACACTCTTTGACATAAATCACAGCAAGATCTTTTTTGATCCACCTCCTAGTGTAATGGAAATAAAAACAAAAATAAACAAATGGGACCTAATAAAACTTAAAAGCTTTTGCACAGCAAAGGAAACTATAAACAAGACAAAAAGACAACCCTCAGAAACGGAGAAATTATTTGCAAATGAATCAATGAACAAAGGATTAATCTTCAAAATATATAAACAGCTCATGCAGCTCAATATTAGAAAAAAACAAACAACCCAATCCCAAAATGGGTAGAAGACCTAAATAGACATTTCTCCAAAGAAGACATACAGATGGCCAAGAGGCACATGAAAAGATGCTCAACATCAGTAATTATTCTAGAAATGCAAATCACAACTACAATGAGGTATCACCTTACACCAGTCAGAATGGCCATCATCAGAAAATTCACAAACAACAAATGCTGGAGAGGGTGTGGAGAAAAGGGAACCCTCTTGCGCTGTTGGTTGGAATGTAAATCGATACAGCCACAATGGAGAACAGTATGCAGGTTGCTTAAAAAACTAAAAATAGAACTACCATATGACCCAGCAATCCCACTACTGGGCATATTCCCAGAGAAAACCATAATTCAAAAAGACACATGCACCCCAATGTTCATTGCAGCACTATTTACAATAGCCAGGTCATGGAAGCAACCTAAGTGTCCATCGACAGACGAATGGATAAAGATGTGGTACATATATACAATGGAATATTACTCACCCATAAAAAGGAACGAAATTGAGTTGTTTGTAGAGACGTGGTTAGATCTAGAGACTGTCATACAGAGTGAAGTAAATCAGAAAGAGAAAAATCCCATATCGTATATTAACGCATATATGTGTAATCTAGATAAACTGTAATAAGGAACCGTTTTGTAAGGCAGAAATAGAGACACAGACGTAGAGAACAAACGTATGGACACCAAGGGGGAAAAGTGGGGGAGCAGTGGTGGGATGAATTGGGAGATTGGGATTGACATGTATACACTAATATGTATAAAATAGATAATTAACAAGAACCTGCTGTATAAAAAAATTAAATTAAATTTAAAAATAAATAAATAAATAAATAAAAAGAACCAGACTGGTATATTCTCAAAGTTTAGATGTTAAACTGCTGAGATATGCCATCTTGGGAAAGTCACGTGCATGTCTGGAACTTTTGGTTTTTCATACAGAAATTCAAAGGATAAGATCAGTGATTTCTTCCACAGAGTAACTATAGTTGCAGACACATGTTATTAACTGCAGATGACCCACTACTTAGATTTAAGGATCAATTAGCATTAAAAGGCTCCTAGAAAACAGTCAGGAAACTGCAAAAATGTGACATGATTAGGATATATCCATTTGATGACCATGAGAACAAAGATAATAATCTACTGGCATGATCCTAAGAAGAAAGATAATAATTTTCATCACAGTTAAGCAGGGTCTGCCTAATGTCACTAAAATATTCAAAGATAAAACCAAGGCAAGGGCATTCATAAACTCAGGCTGTAGGCAAATTTACCTTGGATTAATTTGTGAATTTCACTGATGTTTTCTTCTGGTTCTAAAGACTTTTAAAGAAAACCTTACAAAATCAACCTTTTGATATTTTATTTAAAACTCAATTCATACTTAGAAGGAGTTTTCTGGGATAATGTTCTGTACCTTGATTGGGGTTTGTTTTACACAGGTGTATGCCCTTGTCAAATCCCAAGAAGTGGCCACTTAAGATCTGTATGTTTCACTGTATATGAATGTTGGCTAAGTATTTAGGAAGAAGTGTATGCATGTGTGTAGTTTACTTTGAAATGCATTGGAAAAAAGAACCAATGAATGAAAAGGGGGATGGATAGATAGAAGATGGAGACAATAAAATGTTACAGATAGAATCCAGTTGATGGGTATACCGGTGTTCACTGTGATATTATTTGAAATGATGTATGTTTGAGAATTTTCATAAGAAAATGATGCAAAGATTTTCAATAAAAAAATTAAAATCAGGAACAGACATTTACAGAAGTACCACATTTGTCTTTTGAGACTATCATATTTTTAAAAGAAGTATTCTAACCTATGGTGAAGAAATGTAAAAAGATAAAAATGAAATGTTTTTTACTGATTTTTTTTACACATTTTAATTCAGAAATTTTCTATAAGGATATTTCCCTTTCTTGAAAGAGTCATCACAGGATTAAATAAAATGGTGCTTGTATGTATCAGTGTGTGTATGACAAAAAAATATTTACTAGAGAGTATTAAGAAAGATACCCTCTCGGGCTTCCCTGGAGGCACAGTGGTTGAGAATCTGCCTGCCAATGCAGGGGTCACGGGTTCGAGTCCTGGTCTGGGAAGATCCCACATGCCGCGGAGCAGCTAGGCCCGTGAGCCACAATTACTGAGCTTGCGCGTCTGGAGCCTGTGCTCTGCAACAAGAGAGGAGGCGACAGTGAAAGGCCCGCGCACCGCGATGAAGAGTGGCCCCCGCTCGCCGCAGCTAGAGAAAGCCCTCGCGCAGAAACGAAGACCCAACACAGCCAAAAATAAATAAATTAATTAAAAAAAAGAAAGATACCCTCTCAGGATATGCGGCTGCAGGATGTTTTAATCAAAGACATAAACAGCAACGGATCTCAGAGAGATGAATTTAATCTCAAACTTTCTGTCATATTAAGAAAGAGGCAAAGGGAAAAATAGAAGATATCTAAGTGCTCAAAACGTGGATGGAACTCACATTCCCTTCCTCCTGCCCCAATCCTCAAGGCTCTGATATTTACATTTTTTTAAAAAAATGAGCTACTTCAAGGAGAAAGCAGGCTGGCAAGAAAAGGGAAATTACTGGAACTGTGTGCAGGGAGGGCAGAGGTAGTGGAGGGAAAGCACTGGGCACTGTGGGTTTTCATCGCTTTTCCAAAAGGGGATCATCAAACTCTCTTAGAAGCAAAGCTGCTTCTTGCCAACCTTTCTTCCTGCTATCTGCAGAAATATTTAATCAAGGCATTGCATCTTCAAATATTTGTGAATAAGCAGACAGAATTGCCAGTTGCCTAGCGAGAAACTTAATACTTCTCTTGGGTCCAAGTGTGTCACTTAACTTTAACCTAAGCATCGGAGATGTAATTTGTGCCACATACTACATGAAAATCAACTGGATCGCATTCTGCTGTTCAACAATAACACGGGTGCAGAATGTTGGCACTCATCACCCCTGGATACTCTGCAAAGCAGTAAGAACAAACATCATCCTCTCTAGCTGGAAGGTATCCACTTGTCTAATATGCTGACACACATGGTGTGCTAAGGAAGGTCATAAATATGTCTGTGATGGCAAACAGCTCGGGTGTTAGCTTGCTTAGAAACAACAAGAAAAATAAAAGCTCTAACAATTGTTTATTTTAACTTGCAGTACCAAGAAAATACATCTAACCCTCTTTTGTTAGTGAGACAATTTGTTAATCAAAATACCTATGTTTAAACTTATCCATATGTGCTACTGTCGTTGATAGCTATGCTAATTAGTGTATTCCCTGGAGGCCATATGGCTTTAGGTAAACAGCCTGATGAAACACTATCTTGGGAGAGATATCTTGGAAGACCCTGCAGTTAATAGCTTCTATTACTTTCCAGTGAGTTCCTCATTCTCAGTACCCTAGAGGAGAGAACTCCTACCTTGGTTTCACCCAGCTTGGAAATGAGATCATGTGATCCTCAAGCCAGTTGTTGACCTAAGAGTCCTCAGGCTGTCATTGCACAGTGGGAGGAAAACTGAATCATTTTCTTTTTCTTCTTCTCCTCTGCCTCCTCTTTTGTGTCCTCCTCTGTGTCCTCCTCCTCTACCACTACCACCACCACCACTTCTTCCATCATAAGCACCACCACAATCATCATAGGTTATAAACAAAATAACGTTTCTGCCTCTTTATTACTAGACCATTGTAAGAAGTGTTGGGTAGTTTTTCAACAAACTTTGAGGACACGCAATGGGTGACATGATTTAAAATAAAGTCAAGGAGGCACTGAAGGAATCAGCTTTGAGACGTTCTTGAGGAACGCCTTAAAGAAATGGTCACACATTCTCCCAAAGAGCCGTAACTGAGATAATACTGTAAGTCAGGATAACTGCCAATAGAGACAAGTTATGCATATGAATACCTGGCACACATAAAAAAATAAACAATGATTTTGAATGCAAGACCCACATCAAAGATAACAAGAGTAAAGGTGATTATTTGTGATGGAGATGATTCTCACGTGGTCTCCCCTATACAGTATTCTCTAGGGCAGAGGTTGACAAATATCTTCTGTGAAGGATCAGATTGTAAATATTTTAAGTTTTGAGAGCAAGGGTCTTTGTTACAACTTTGCAGCTAGAGTGTGAAAGCACTCAGAGGCAAAACATAAAGGAATGAATGTAACTGTATTCTAATAAAATTTTACTGAGGGACACACAATTTATATATAAATTTTCATATATAATGAGATATTAGTAGTATTTTTTCATTTTTTTTCAGGCATTTACAAAACTGTAAAGCCATCCTCAGCCCGTGGTTTGTACAAAAATAGGCAACTGTTAAGATTTGCCTCTTTGGCCATAATCTGCTGCCCCCTGCCCTTGGGTGAGGAGCGCAGGGATTTATTACTTAATGATGGGTAATACATTTTCCTTGGTGAACGAAGAGGATACTGTTAAGGATGCTTAAAAACAAAAGGACCTCTCATGGACTAAACACTGACTATTCACCTAAATTGTGATGTTGGCAGTATTACCCGACTTGTGGATTAGAAAATAAAGCTTGGAGAGTTGAAAATCTACCCATGACCACATAGTTAGCACAGGGGTTCGTGTCTGGACTAACCCAAAGGTCATGTATTCCACTATGCTAATTGGCTTCTCTGAGAAATAATGAATTGAACATACTTGGGACATTTCCCCAGACTACTTTGTCTCTTGGTGAGCATATTCACTTGAGGAGAACACATGTAACCAAAAGTAGAGCAATTTTGTTTCTTATTACCTGCCCCAGAGAATGTAATTTAACTAAAACGGTAGTTGTAGCAAAATATTCGCAAGCTGTAGGACACACACTACCTGCTGACCCAATAGAAACTTTATTTGGAAAACCTATTGCTCCGATAGCTGACCAAAGAAACTGGAGATTGCAAAGGAAAAAAAAGGGAAATTATTAGCTAGTATGAACATCATAGGCTGTTATGACTACTTTTCTAAGTGTTCAGGTTTTCCATGAGCAACAGAAATAGAAAGTAGTGAGAAGACATATAATCTTAGTTCACTGGCAACACACTCACACACGTGTGCGCACACACACACACACACACACACACAGACACCTCACAGGGTATGCCTGACTTTTCATAAAGAATACACATGAAGTAGTGAACTGATAAGAACTTTCCTGTATGTTCTGGAAGAAGGGAAGGAGGTGTGGGTTGCTCAGCGTCTCTATAGAAACCAATAAATTTTCATGGCAGTGTATACAAGAGAGGAGGAGGAGGGAACTGGGGCCAGGGCATTGCATTAGAAACGCAGACTCTCCACCGCTAATCCCAGAGTGCATTTCAGAGAGGTCACTTCATCCTGACCTGCTGAATCACCATCCTCCCACAGATTTAATTCTCTCTAGTATTGCCCCTCCCCCTGCCTCATTTTTCCCTCTCAGAAATGGTTCCAAATATCTCTAACCTGATCCCATGAAATAAGGGATAGGGCAGGGTTTCTCAACCTCAGTACTCCTGACATTTAGGGTTGGATAATTCTTTGTTGTACGGGTATTGCTCTGTGCATTGGGGGATGCTGAGCAACAGCAGATATGGTCAAATATCTCCTGAAGAAGGGGGAGGAGGGCTTCGCTGGTGGTGCAGTGGTTGAGAGTCCAACTGCCAATGCAGGGGACATGGGTGCCCCGGTCCGGGAAGATCCCACATGCCGTGGAGCGGCTGGCCCCGTGGGCCATGGCCGCTGAACCTGCGCGTCCGGAGCCTGTGCTCCGCAACGGGAGAGGCCGCAGCAGTGAGAGGCCCGCGAACCGCAAAAATAATAAATAAATAATTTTAAAAAGAAGGGGTAGGGCACACCTCTTCCCCCATTCCCCACCCTTCTCTCTTGCTCCCTCTCCCTCTCTCTCTCTCTTTCTCTCCCCACCCCTCTCTCTCTCCTAAAAGAAGTAGTAAAGAGCCTGTGAAAAGAGGTGGGGTCTCTAGCAAGATGCAGACAGAGGCAACAGTCATAAACAAGATTAAAGATGAGATCCCTTTGGACTGCGGAGGGGATGCAGTTCTGTGGGAGTAGAGCATGTGTGGCAAGTCAGCCTCCCCCTACCAGGTTACTCCGTGATGTGCCTAGGGAGGTGCTATCCAAGGTACTGACGTTATAACTTTAGCTGAGATTCTTTTTCTAGAGGCCAGAGTTGAGAGCTGCCACATTGCAAGGAACCATCTGGGCTTTGACAGAGACTGTCAGTGGCAATTTTAGCAGACCAGCATTTAGATATCCTTCCCCATTTCCTGTGTTCAACTGCAGAGGCTGGACTGGCTCCAGTAAGAATGGAAATGTAATTTTCTCACCAAACTGGCAAAGATTGGATGGAACTTCATAGCCAGAAATAAGTTGTTTTAAGCAAATAAAGAAATGAAGTCTTACACACTACTTGTTTACTTGTTTATGTCTGCAAGTTGCAGAACTCTCTGTTGTGTTAAACTTCCAGTCTCAATTGTGGATGATTTAGTATAGAGTCCTCAGGCGTGAAGAGGTTCAGATAAGCCTCTCCAAAAGGTTCCAATTTGGCATGTGAACTACTCTCAGTTTAAGGCAATAAAGACCTGGCCAACTCAAGGAAAAATTTTATCTCTCCCTTGACTATTTAAAGGAATTTAGATAGGGGGCCTGGCCCAGAAAGAGAACAAGTACCAGAGATTACTTTTTATCTGAATGACCTATCTGTATGGCAGGACAAACATCTGCTCTGCTTATTGTCCTGTGAATTACCCTTGTCCTCTTTTAAGGCCCCTATCCCCATCCTTAGCTCAGAATGGCATATAAGCTTCAACTGCCCAACTTGCCCTCCTGTCCTATATTCTTACGGGACCCGTACATACATAATTAAATTTGTTTTTCTCCTGTTACCCTGTTTATCGTTAATTTGATTATTAGACCTAGCAAAAATGGTTCCTTCCCTATAGGTGCTATACTGAAACTCAATAAGGATTATATCTCCTCATCTTGGCTCTGTTCTTTGTTTAATGGTTCCCAGACTGCCAACTTTTACAATGTTCTCAACGCCTAACTCTCACTAGCGCCTGGGCCACAGAAATGCTTAGATCACTGGCCTGGACTCAAATAATGGCTCCAGGCACACCCAGTGCGGGTTACAAAGACCCACAGGGGGAATAAGGTTGGATAAATACTTCACTAGGTAAATGTGTGTTTTCTGAAAGTCTTGCAGCTGGTAACTGGATGGGACTATTCATGCCTCTAACCTTGTTGAAGAGTTAACTTTGCTAGATGGTTCCCCATTATCAGGTTGCCTGCACTCATCTGCTATTTTAATAAATGCAGGCTCAAGTTACGCATCTTGCTCAAAAACAGAAATCGTATAGCACTCCAGCAAATAATCCTGTCCTCCCACCAACAGCAGGGAGCTGTGTGCATATGATACATTTCTCTTTGTGTATATACACACATTTGCAATTATTTTAATTCTATGTATTCGGGATGATAAAACACAGCTTGGGTAATCAGTAACTGGCTGGTGTTGAGCCTGGCATGACTCATACCTTTCACACCAAATGATTCCTTTGATTCTTGGGTGGAGGGCGGTGCCTGTGGCCCTTTTAATTTGGCTGCATTGCAAACTGTGTTGGGAAAAAACCCAATGTGCTCCAAAGGAAAATACTAAGGAAATAGCTATTTCTCTCTCAATAGGTAGAAATAAGCAGGTTATTTTTTAAAAGGCACTGTTCAAAGCACAACTGCAATAAGTAAATTTACAATCCCTTCAAAAATCTGTATACCATATATTCATATTCAATAAGATATCAAATTACTTACAGGTTTTTACTTCATTTTTGGTGTCTCTATTCCCATCCAGATATAAATACAAACTTTTCTGTTCAATTAAGAGCAAACATGTCAGTATATGTTAATAACTAAAGATTCCAAGGTCTGGGAACCATGTGACCTGAATTCTATCCTTACCATGATGTGAACTTACTGCCAACTCTAAGCTAGCCTCTGCCCTGCCTCTCCATCTGCAGAATAAATGGCTGACTAAATAACTGCTAAGGTTTCCTCCTACTCTAATATTGGATAGTTGCATCTCTCTAATGATACAAACAATCCTAACAAAAAGCCACACTTTTAACTCCCATTCAATTGTAAAATAATTGCCCATTCAAGGACTAAGAGAATGAAATCAAAAGCAGAGATACGTGTTTACAATTGTCCATCAGAAATTGCAAATTCAAATGTTTACAAGGTGACTGGCTTGCATATAAATGTGTGAAGCCAACCATAAGTGAGTAGTGGGAACTTTGGGGAACCAAGGAGCACATTCCCCGTCTGTAAAAGGCAACTTGTCAGCTCCAGTCTCCTGCAGCCATACAGGAATGCAAGACACCATACCATGAAGAAAAGTCAGAAATCCAGACTTTTCTGTTACATCTCCTGATATTTAAATGACTGAAACTCCCTGTGGACAAACTCTAGTAGGCTAAAGAGAAATCACAGTTCCTTATCAAAAGCTCATTCTCTTCCCAGATAAGGTCACACCTACCTTGGCTTCAATTAACACCTCTAGGCTAAGGACTCCCAAATCTCTAAGATCTCTAGCTTGGCTTTCATTCTTAAACCTCAGGCTATATATTTCATACATCTCCACTTGGACGCCACGAAATCTAAATCGCACCAATTTGCATATGGTTAGTTTTTTCCCACAGCATTTAAGAACTCAGTTGTGGGCACAGTTAACCTGGGCCAAAAAGGGGAAGTTAAAAGGCAGTAAATTTGGATTGATGTAAGTTAAACCCTGCCGGAAAGTTGTCTCATTCTCAGGCTGCAGGCATCAGGCATATTGCTAGCTTCCCCTACAGCACTCACCCGCTGTCGTCGTCCACCGCCGCCCC
>NW_006775616.1:2092795-2105834 GCF_000442215.2 Lipotes vexillifer | reverse complement strand
CCGTTGCGGAGCACAGGCTCCGGACGCGCAGGCTCAGCGGCCGTAACTCACGGGCCCAGCCGCTCCGCGGCATGTGGGATCTTCCCGGACCGGGGCACGGGCCCGTGTCCCCTGCCTCAGCAGGCGGACTCTCAACCACTGCGCCACCAGGGAAGCCCTCACCTGCTGTTTTAATAAATGTTCAATAAGAGGAATCACATATCTTTCCAGAGCAAGTATCTTTGTCCTCCTACCAACAGCTGGGGAACTAGTTTACTGTACAGGATGCAATTCTCTTTACAGGTACTCTTATTTGAAATTATTTTAATTCCATGCACTTTGGGATTAAAATACAGCTTCGGTAGTCAGGAACTGGCTGGTGTATTTTCTCCAAACAAAAATCAGTTTAATCTGTGGTTTGGGTTTTCTCCTGCCCCAAATCACAAGGTGTAATACTGCTAACTGAGGTTGGAAATTGGAATAGAAACACAATTGTGAAGGGTTCACTGATGTAAACCAAAACCACCACCATCTACTCTTTAATTCTCTTACAATACGATTTAAATAACAAGGGGCTCAAACAGAGGGAAAACAAGGCTTTAATCTAGCAAAGGAAACATAGATAAGTCTCATATTTTAACAAAATAAGCCCACAAAAAGCAGTTAGGTTTTCTCCTTTAAATCACTAAAATGGGGACTTCCCTGGTGGTCCAGTGGTTAAGACTCTTTGAGCTCCCAATTCAGGGGCCCAGGGTTCAATCCCTGGTCAGGGAACTAGATTCCCACATGCTGCAACTAAGAGCTCGCACGCCACAACTAAAAGATCCCACACGCGGCAACTAAGACCCAGCGCAGCCAAAAAAATAAATATTTTTTTAAAAAACCACTATGATGATCTATGAAGCTTACTTCTTGGATTCTAAACCTTAAAAACTGTTTCTAAAATTATCAAAACAGTGACATTTTTGGAAGGACACTTCTATTTTTATGTCTTGTCTTAGAGTAAGACCAAATGCTACTAAATTTATGGGGTAGTGCTACCTCTTGATGTGAAATAAAACTAGATGAAAACATGCAATGGGGGAAGAATTATACTTTTCCATTGGTTTCTTCAGAGGTTTATATGCATTCTTGTATTTTAAGATTATTTTAAACATTTTTTTTGGCATAAGTTAAAGGGAATGGCAAGGGGTTAGGTCACCTGAAGTATTCACTCTCTCACTACTTCTCACAATGTGATGCTGAAGTTACCTCTCTTTCAATGTCTTTTCTTCAGTGCTGCAGTAAGTTACTGTGCATTTTTATGCCCATTACTTGACCTGACAAAGACAATTCACGGTGTAGACATTTTTAGGTTAAAGACCAGATGGTAGATAATGTACATACAAGGAAGAAATGGTTAATATGGTTAATGATTAATATGACGGATGTTTATGTATATTAAAATAACCAAAGCTAATTGCTATGTAAAGAGCTAATAGCTAAATGAATGTAGCTTCCGTTTCACAAGAATGTATAGCTAATCTTTCTTTTCCACAAGTTCTGACAAGTACAAATTATCATACTGATCGCTGAACAAGGCAATGGCCTGGCTAATAACACTCCTAAAGGTATTTCTCCTTTGTCCGTCCCAATTCATCTTGCCTGAATATTTCTGATCCTTCTTTTATCATTTTAATATGTACAATGATACGTTCATACAGATGACAAGAAAATCACATGGATATGACTTTTTGTTAAATTATTTTATTTATGACCATTAAAAAGAAAAAAAACTTGTAAGCAATTTAAAAAATAATTTAGGGGAAACAGTATTCAAAATTGAAGAGAAAACTTTTTTCCCAAAACAAATTTAGCTGATTACCATTGTTTGGATAAGTCTACGTTTAATTTTGTCTGACTTGTTCAGGGTCCATTCTTCATTTCATGATTTATACTGAGATGTCTGAACTCTGCATTACATGTTAAATACATGGGACAGACATCAGACTCTACTTCAGGTCACGCTGGGAAGGAAATAGGAAAAACAGGTACTTGGGGTCCAAAGCTTATTTTAAACCCACTTATACAACTTTCTACAATTTCTCCTTTTTTGCCTTTGGCTACAAAATCCACTGCTTTCATATTCCCTAGCTGTCCAGTATTCTCAGTTGCAGTGCTTTGGTTAGGCTGATCTATTCTGCTCCCTGCCTTCTCTCTCTTTTGTTCTCAATGGGATTCATTCATCTTCCTCTCCCCTTGAAGCCTTGCTAAATGATTGACTTTCAAATCCCTAAATCACACAGAGTGTTAATGGATGTTAATGGCTTCCCCAAGTATTTAAATTTTAAATGGAAACTCTTATAGGTACACTAGAAATCAAAAGAATAAATATTTAATAGTGTGAATTGTAGGAAAAGTAAAGACATTTTAGAGCCAGCATTCTCCACTAGTCCTCATCAAATGAAAGTCTACCTTTAAGGTAAATCCTATAAATGATACATAAACGTGAGTTTTTTCAGTTTGGATAGAGCAATGGTTGCAGAGTTTAAGGCAGTCTCAGGGATCCATGCCCAGAGACTCTGTTTTAGTAGGTTTATGGGAGAGCCCAGAAATCTTTGTTTAAGGGAACAACAGAAGAGATTCTACAGCAAGTGGTCCTGAGAGTACACTCTAAAATACCTGCCACCTGAAAGGCTACTGGAATATTCGTAGTCAAGGATGAGAAGGGCAACACCTACAGCTGCCACTTAGTTGCATCTCTCAGTTACCTTTGCTCAAATATCAAACGGGTTCAAAAGAATCATTATTTTACTGGGTTCCTCTAAGGAATAAACAAGTTAATAATATATCATTGTTGGCCATCATCACCATCAACGTCATCATTAACATCAATAATAATGGAAAAACACTTGAAGTGTGTTCATATGCGCTATGCTCTGGTCTAAGTGTTTGCATGTATTGACTCATTTAATCTTCAACATGTGGACATATATTCAGGGGGACTAACTGAACTATGTTCAAGCATCAGCATATAACTATATTCCTATGATTAAAAATTAATGTCAGGAAAATCACATCATCAACAAAACTCTTAAAAGTTGCTGGCTGGGACTGTGTGTGTGTGTGTGTGTGTGTGTGTGTGTACACAAGAGAGATATGTGCATTTTTTCAGGGTCTATCAATCTTGTCTTGATGGTTTTTTCAAGTCAGCAGCCTTATCTTTACTTTTATTCCACTCAATCTCTTCTTGTCATTTTCCCTTTGTTTGAAAATAACTACACCCAAGTCTGCAAAGCATCATCTTTCTTTTCCACTTCTTGCTGTAAAGAGTTTGTGACATTCTGAGAGATGGACATGCTATCACAATAATGGTGGATTGTTTTGACTTACAGGGAATCTAAGGAGAAAAAATGTCTCCACACAGGAAAGTGACAAGACAGACCTCAATCGCTCTGAAAGGTGGGGTCAATGACTGGTACGGTCTGTCCAATCTCTCCTTTGGTTTCACAGAATGCCAAACATACACCTGGATGCTGGCAGCAGAAGGAAAACCACCTTATGAAGGATAAGAGCAAAATTTGTTGTTGCTAAAGTCCTAGAATGAAACTAGGAAGATTGGGTACTTTTGCTTAATTAAGATTAATAATGGCTGAAAGGCAGGTCCTTGGAAACGGACCCATGATATAATATGGCACAGGGTGCAACTTTCAGTACTTAGAGATTTGACACCCCTCCCTCACCTTTCAATCTAGATCTTCTATTACCCAATTCCAGGTATTCAAACTGAGCTACTCCCCATTCTCTATACATACTTCATGCATTTCACCTGGGTGCTTTTACTCACCCCCTATACAATTAATTCCCTTTGCCTGCTTCCAGCCTAGTGCATATCTAGGTTCTAACTACTCATTAAAGTAGGCGTTTCCGGGCTTCCCTGGTGGCGCAGTGGTTGAGAGTCCGCCTGCCGATGTAGGGGACACGGGTTCGTGCCCCGGTCCGGGAAGATCCCACATGCCGTGGAGCGGCTGGGTCCGTGAGCCATGGCCCCTGAGCCTGCGCGTCCGGAGCCTGTGCTCCGCAACGGGAGAGGCCACAACAGTGAGAGGCCCGCGCACCGCAAAAAAAAAAAAAAAAAAAAAAAAAAGAAAGTAGGCGTTTGTAAGCTAAATGCACCCAGACCATCAGTTTGTTAAATTGAATTACAATGTACTTGTGAATTTTGGAGCTGAGAAACAGTCATTTTCCTCAGATGATGAAAGAGATTTCTGACCTCCTCACCAAAAAAGTTAAGAAACACTGCAACCTGGAACCGAGATCATGGGTCACTTTTTCCATAAAGATGTCCTGGATTTCTTCAGCCGGCAGGTCAAGGTCAATGGTTAGAATTTCCTTGAGGGCAAAATCAGTACCTTTATTGGCCTGAATCCTCTAAGAGATCATAAATGTTTCATGGTCAAGGAGTGCATTTTATTTATTCTAGAATCTCAGTATCTGTCGACAGTAGGGACTCATGTTCCTTAACTTGTACTTTATATTTCTGTATCATTTATCAGTAGCTTTACACCTAGTGGAGGAAGAGCTTTACACCTATGTGTGAATGGATGAAAATTCATATAGAAAGAACACAAAAACATTAAATAAACAGCTAAGAAATATCCCATTTGCCTAATATTTTAAGTTTGCTATGATACTTTCAAAGGCGAATTTACTGGTTCTCTTGGTATACAGAATATATTTTTCTTGTCCTTTTCCAAAATTTCCAGGCATTTTTCAATAACAACATTGTACATATTTTTGACCATTCTAGTAATTCAACAGTAATTTAGGATGAAGCAAATTGGTGGCAACAGGAATGAAAATGGTAAATCCATTTAAATGAGTTTATACAATCACCTGCCATAGATTCTGAGTGATTCACGCAAAGAAAAACCTTACGCACACACATGCGCACACACACATAGAGAGAATACAGACATATGTACACATACATAGGTGTGTGTGTGTAATTAATGTTCATCACACGTCAGAGAAGGTACAACCTCATATTAAGATATTAAGGATGGGGTTTTTTGGAAAGACACAGCTTGAGAAAGGAAGGCTGCTGAGGAACATCTACTTGTTTCTGGACCCCTAGTCATAGGAAGTCTGAGATCTCTCTACCCGCCTCCTCCCTACCTTCTCAGTCAGCCCACACGTTTACCCATCACTCCCAGACTCTGCTGCCATGGCAGGTAACTGCAGAGCCCACATGTCCTTGTACAGCTAGCTGGTGGGACCACATGTACCCCAAAGGGACATGGTTGGGGCATAACAAAAAGCACTTAGAAAGTCTACGTAATTACTCAGTAGGCTAATCTCTGTCTGAACTTCTAGGTCATAATTTATATACCACACTTTTGGCAATTTCTAGCATCCTGACCCATGGTATGGCTAGAACTGTTATCTGACATTGTTATTAAGCTATACATTTATGTCTTGCTTCCCTAAGCCAGATTATAAAATCTGAGTGAAGGGCCATATCATGTACTTTTCCCTATTACCTTGAATACTTAATACAAGGCTCTAGAAACATTAGGGTCTAAAATACCTTTAAAACTGTAGCTTTATTTTCTAAAACTGTTCTCTGTACATTTTATAGTTTAGCCATATGATATCATATCCTATTTCCTTCATAACATATCATTCCAAATATCTGTTTTCCTTGTTACAAAAGCAATATTACCACTGTAGAAACTGTAGTTTTTGTGGAAAACAAAAACATATGCAAAAGAAGATGGAAGGTCTTTGTAAACCTACCACCCAAAGGTAATTAATGATAGCAAATTAGCATATTGCTGTTATTTCCTTTTTCCCCCAGGGTATCTTTTCACTCTTATAAAACTGGTGTCCAACTTTCCATTCAGATTTTCATTATATTATATACATATTGCATTCCAAGCACCTTTCCATTTCATTAAAGATCCTTTAAAAACATTTTTTAGCGGATGCATAGCTCTTCACTATAGAAATTCTGTAATTTAATATGAACCTTCATTTGTTTGTTTAGGCTGTTAATTTGTTAATTATGCTGTGATAAAGAATTCTGAACATAAAGAATTGCTCACACCTCTGATCATTAAATAGATTCCTAGAAGAGGAAACATTGAGGCTTCTGATGTGTACTGCCAAATGGCTTTCCAGAAAGTGTCCACACCTTTGCAGTCCTGCTAGGAGCAGAGAGAATGTCTGTCTTACTGGATCCTTGTCAGGATTGAGGACCACCATGTTTTCCAATCTTTGACAATGTGATAACATCATGTTTATCAATATTTATGCACCTGATCTTTGCTCATCTTCTGACCTCTTCCCAATATGCCCTTTCCCTAGTTCTCCACTTATCCAAAACTACCTGCAAGGCAGATTTCAAATAATCTCTGCATTTTTAAAGCCTTGTCCATGTTGGCAGAATTGCTTTCTCTATGTTCTCATAGAGGTCTTTTACAGCATGTATTACCGTCTGGCTTATATGATATTTAATTGTATGACTTTCTCCTCCACTGTGTTATAAATCTTTGAAGGCAAGGATTAGATTTTACTTATCTATTCCTTGCTCCCAGAACCTAATACCACAGTATCACTGGGAGTTCTCTGGCCGTCCAATGGTTACAACTCGGCACTTTCACTGCCGGGGCCCCGGTTTCAATCCCTGGTCAGGGAACTAAGATCCAGCAAGCCACGTGGCTCGGCCCCCCACAATAATACAGTATCACCGAGCATAATGGACATTTAATACTTTCAAAAAATGTCAAATATCTTGCAGTTTCTTGAAAAAATATTTAATAGATTATTCATTAAAAATAACTTAGCGTCTACTCTGTGTCAATTACTATTAAACAAATGACAAATAAATGATAAGCAAAATTAGAAATGACCTCTTCCCTTGAAGAGACTCCATTTTTGGGGGTGAGACAGACAATCAAATAATCAACCAAATAAACTGCAATTATAATAAGGTTGACTGGTGCCAAGGAAAGGTATATAATTTAGCTGTGGAAGGTTTCTCTCAGAAAATGATGCTAGAAATAAAGTCGGAGAGTGTGGGAGGGGAAATAATGGGAAGAGGGAACCAAAATCTAATGCACCCCTCTCCTAATCTGCTCACTGGATCTTTCCTTCCTCTAACCAGGTGACCTGTTCAGAGTGACCTCAGTATCAGCTCCCCCCACCACACACAAAAATTGGCAAATCCATTCTAACAAGTATCCAAGGACCCTTACAGAATAGCTTCACTATGCCTATTGCTTTTAGATCGAATTTTACCTATAATCATCACACCTCCTTGCCCCTCAGAGACTACACATAATGCACCGAATGACCAAAGTGCATTTGTTCACCATCCTTCAACTGAGAAAAAAATGCTTCTTACTTCTTTGTCTGTTCAAAAGGCTGAGTCTCTGTCCTATTCAGTATGAGCTGCCACACGGACACAAAACAAATCAATATGCTCTACTCTCAGCCAGGGATTCAAGGTATTCCAATAATTAAGCAACAACGTGTGTGCAGAAAAGGCAATATCCTCAACGATTAGTGCTAAATTTAATTAATTACCTCTAAAATAAAATGACACACAAACTTTGTAATTAAGAATAATTCTTAATTAAGGAACATTTGACAGATAGGAAGGAGGAAAGGGATGGAAAACGGCTGATTAAGATGGGGAATTAAGCACCTCATTGAAGATATTAGCAAGCCCTGTTGTGTGTTTATTTAATTTTCAGGGCATTCAATGAACTGAAATTTAAAACAGATATGGAGGGCATTTCAATAAAACACATGTGCCCTTTTTCTGTTTAATGTAAAATTGTACCTTTGCAGCTAAAATGACAGCTACACTTTTACTCCCTTGATCACCCAACTAAGCAAAGGGAACCAGCTGGTTGGGGAGTTACCGTATCTGTTGACTTTCTAAGGCATGAGAAATGCCATATAGCCCTAAAGACTTAATATGGGCCTGCCTTATTAGATATGTACTTCTTTTCCTATTATTGGCATTGGATGAAGTTTCTTAGCCACCTCATGTATCTGACATTTGGAGGAGCTGAATTGTATATTGAGCTATTCCATTACATGCTGATAAAGCAACCGTGCAAAAATGGCCTGGGGAATCTTGGATAACAGAAGATACAGCATAGCGAGATACAGTATAGCAAAAAACCATAAAGGTTATCTGCAAATATGGCCTCTCTGTGCTAGGACTGTTTCTTGCGGTTACTTCAAATATAACCCCCAATCCCCACCCCCGTAACAGCCACCATTTCCACTACCATAGAGCAGAGATCAAACGGACAAATAAAGACAACTAAGGGGGAAAAACAGTGACATAAATCATCTTGGTTTGGTTTTTTGCGCATCTATTGAGATTAAGTTGCACAATCTGTAAAATTTCCATGGTAGAGAGAAGTTATAATCAATATTCTTAAGGTCAAGGTAAGCATAAATGTCACCAAGGATAGATAAGAATACACACATATATATGTATAAATATAAATGTATATACATATATATACACATATACATATATATCCATGGTTGAATAATAATTTCTTCACAAATTCATGGAATTCTACACTTTGAAGTGCTCAAAAATCTATAAAGAGTAATTTAAAAGGTTAATGAAAAATAATCATTTCTTTTCCCCAAATTATACTAAAATGTAGTTATTATAGTAAGAATAATAGTAAGTATAATAAGATCATCATCATCACGCTATAGAACGGGCTACTAAGAGAACATGTACCCTTATTTTTTTCCACTTTAAATCATTAATAGAAAAACCATAATCTTTTAGAAAATACCTCTGGTAAGCTTTTTTGGAGAAAAACATATTGCTCTGCATTTCCTAGGTTATTACATACTAAAGAGATTTGGTGACAGCTAATATTCAGGTTCTCTGCTAAGAGACTCATCAACTGCTTTACATTCCCATTATGTAAAATACACATTGCTGTGCTTATTGCAAATTCTAGTTTCTCAATTTTTTGATTTGCACATAATAAGATGCATTGTAGAAAATCTGTTATTTTTGTTCTAACATTCACTCCTTGTTGTTCCAAGTTTACGAATCAGCTATTTTAAAAGTTCTCTTTGATTTCTCATTGACTAGAGTGTTTGCCTGCTGCCACCACCATCTGCTGGGAATTTGAAGTCAACAATTTAAAATGCTTAAGACAAAAATCTCACAATGAACCATGCTGTTTGATGATGTTCAACCTATCTTCATAAAGACTGTATTACTTCCCAGTCACCCAAAAGAGCTCTTGTTAAGATTAAACCAGTCATAAGTTTATATATATATATATATATATATATATATATATATATATATGTTTATATAAGTTTACACATATATAATTATACATAATTATATATATAATTATTTTCATGAAATTGATGCTAAACGTGTGGTATATTATGACTTACTTTTTTGTGTGTGTGTGTGTGGTACACGGGCCTCTCACTGTTGTGGCCTCTCCCATTGCAGAGCACAGGCTCCGGACGCGCAGGCTCAGCGGACATGGCTCATGGGCCCAGCTGCTCCACGGCATGTGGGATCTTCCCGGACCGGGGCACGAACCCGTGTCCCATGCATCGGCAGGCGGACTCAACCACTGCGCCACCAGGGAAGCCCTGACTTACTTTTCATGCACAATTTCTTCTCAGTCGAGAAGGTATCTGAACCTCTTAATTGAACCTGGTGTGTTAATTTCTGAAAAGTTATCACTTGTTACTGGATTTAAGTTGTTTGATGTGAAGGGTATGCCTCAGATAGACACTTAGCCTAAAAACCCAGAATTCTGCAGACTGAAAAGTTCATGTGCAAATGACTGAAAAGTCCATTTTGATCCCCCTGATCCACACAAACATCTTCCAATTAAGGACAAACACCATATACCGTTTAAGAATGTTGTCCAATTAGGGTCTTCTCTGAAAGATCAGATGTCTCATCATTTTCTCTCCACTATTTTTTTTTTGTCTGCATTGGGTCTTTGTTGCTGCATGCTGGCTTTCTTCAGTTGCGGCGAGGAGGGGTTGCTCTTCGTTGCGGTGTGCGGGCTTCCCATTGCGGTGGCTTCTCTTGTTGTGGAGCACGGACTCTAGGTGCATGGGCTTCAGTAGTTGCAGCACATGGGCTCAGTAGTTGTGGCACGTGGGCTCAGTAGTTGTAGCTTGTGTGCTCTAGAGCGCAGGCTCAGTAGTTGTGGCTCACAGGCTTAGTTGCTCCACAGCATGTGGGATCTTCCCGGACCAGGGATCAAACCCGTGTCCCCTGAATTGGCAGGCGGATTCTTAACCACTGCATCACCAGGGAAGTCTCTCTCCACTGTTTTTTTAATGTGTCTGTTTAAGTATGCTTCTCAAGACTCCAGAGAGGTTGAAAATTGTGCAAAGATCATCAGGAAGGTTTCCGTACCAAAACATTTTCTTCTAAACACTGTAACCTTTGAAAACACATTATCAAAACCCCTTTGTACATTCAGTTTCATTTCCCTGGAATTCCTAATTTCTGCCTGGCCAAACCTTGCTCATCCATTCCTGAAAGTCCATCTCAAATGAGCTTGCTCCACGAAGCCATCCCTATGCCCCCAAACTGTATGAGTTAACCTTCGGTTTTATTGCCTGGGTGCCTGTTGCTCAGGTTCCAAACGTAAGTAAGATACTACCATCACTTTGGAGGGAAGCATAAAGATGGGATAATAACATAGCAACAATTTATTCAGGAAATCATAGTCCGGTGTATTACATAAGAAGGAGTCTCTAGGGTTAAACCTTGTGACTTTAAATCTTGGGTATTTTATCTGAGTAACATGCAGCTAGTTACCAAGTTGTTTAACCTCTCTAAGACTCACGTTTTTTACTGGTAAAAAGAAGATAATAGAAGACTGACATAATGGATATGCTTAGGAGAAAAGTGCCTGTTTCAAAGAAAGCATTCAAGACATGTTAACAAGTAGGAAGAGCAGTGGGAGTTAGTACTGTAGTTATCAGTACTGTTCTCATGACCCAGGTCCTCTGCTAGGTGCCTTCATGCCTCTAACTCTGAATAACTCCTCAGAATGACCACTTTACCTATTCGCTCAATGTGCATTTACTCAGCAGGGACCATGCACCACACATTGTTGTAGGATCTGGACAACTCAGAGTCCACAGTCTTTCCTGACCTCATGGAAAGGTGGGAAAATAGACCATAAGGTAAACATAAATAAGCGAGGTAATGAAAGGTAGTGCTAAGCACTATGACAGAAAGAAAATAGGGGAATTGAGTACTTTCTGGCCAGCTGTTGGGAAGGGGTTATCCGAGAAAGTGACATTTAGGTGAGACCTGATTTGTGAGAAGGAATCAGGCATGTGAAAGCCTGGAAAAAGAATCTGAGGAAGGACAAAGTTCTTGAAGTCTGAAAACGCTTGGCACATTTTGGGAATGTGGCTAGGAGACTGAGTTAGAGAAAAGATAAGGAGATAAGGTAAAGAGAGGTGGGCAGGGCCAGAGCAGGTAGGACCCTTTTTAAAACATGGCATGAGGAATTTGGGCCTGTGACACTAGTTTTTGTTTAAAAGGCCACTTTTTTCTATTATGAGGTATATGCAACAAATGGGATAAGTACTTAAATTATCTACTGCTTTGTAACAAACTACTCCAAAACTGAGTGGTGAAAGCAGTAATAATTTATTATTTCTCACCATTCTTTCATCTGAGCTCACTTATGTGGCTATATTCAGCTGCAGTATCAGCTGGGCTGGAAGGTCCGAGATGGCTTCACTCAATGTCTGGCAACTGGTGTGGGCAGTTGGCTCGGTCACCTCAGTTCTCTTCCACATGGCCTCTCTTCCTCCAGCAGGCTAACGTGGCCTTCTTTTCAGCAGTCACAAAAGAATGTTTCAAGAGGATGAAAGTAGAAGCTGCAAGGCCTCTTAGAGCCCAACCTCAGAAGAGTCATTTCAGCTGCATTCTACTGGCCAAAGTAGGTCAGAGAGTAACCAAAGTCCAGCCCAGATTAATGTCCACGTCTTGATAAGCTGAGCAGCAAAGTCACACTGCAAAGGAATGAGTACACCTGGATGACAAGAATTCATGATCATAGGTTGCAATTTATCTCAACTGTAGTGGTCTAGTGGGTCCAGGTAACGAATAATGGTGGCTTAGAGCTGGGTGTGATGTTGCAGCAAACATAGAAATAGTGTACACAGCTACCTGATAGGGCTCTTTTGTATGCCTATTTTACTGTCTCTGAAATGAAGCTTGTACAGGTTAAACAACTTTCCAATGTTACTAGGTATTGAAGCCAGGTATTTAAACCCAGGTACTCTGACCACGGAGCGTGCATTCTCAATTAAAATATTCAACCATTTCCCACTATATTGACAGGAGAAAAAAACAAACCAAATCTTTGAAAAGAAGACCTACAGATGGCCCAAAGGTAACTGAAACGATGCTCAATATCACTAATTATTAGAAAAATGCAAATCAAAACTACAATGAGGTAACACCTCACAACAGTCATAGTGGCCGTCATTAGAATTCTACAAATGGGCTTCCCTAGTGGCGCAGTGGTTAAGAGTCCACCTGCCGATGCAGGGGACACGGGTTCGTGCCCTGGTCTGGGAAGATCCCACATGCTGGGGAGCGGCTGGGCCCATGAGCCACGGCCGCTGGGCCTGCACGTCTGGAGCCTGTGCTCCGCAACGGGAGAGGCCACGACAGTGAGAGGCCCGCGTACCGCAAAAAGAAAAAGTCTACAAATAATAAATGCTGGAGAGGGCGTGAAGAAAAAGGAACCCTCTGTACTGTTGGTGGGAATGTAAATTGGTGCAGCCACTGTGGAGAACAGTATGGATCCTTAAGAAACTAAAAATAGAGTTACCATGTAATCCTGCAATCCCACTCCTGGGCATATAACCAGAGAAAACTCTAATTTGAAAAGATACATGCAACCCAATGTTTACAGCAGCACTATTTACAATAGCCAAGACACAGAAGCAACCTAAGTGTCCACTGACAGATAAATGGATAAAGAAGATGTGGTATATATATATATATATA